>NW_020173955.1:2259081-2357892 GCF_003031525.2 Neophocaena asiaeorientalis asiaeorientalis | reverse complement strand
ACATTTTTCTAGAATGTGACTAGAATTTCAAATTGCTTTGTTTATAACAAGTTAGCTGGGTTTTTCTTTCTTCCTTTTGTCCTTAAATAAAAGAAACGCTGATCCTTTAAAAGCTTGGGAGGGGCAAACTTTTTTAACAGTCTGTCACTGAGGTGGAAAACTGTTTCAGATCTGAATGGTACAGTGGTGTTTTGTGCTTTCATTTGTCTGTAAGAATTTTTCAAGCCTGAAAACTCCAAGGTGAGAGATGTCATTCCTGAGTGGCAGACAGTGGGCTCCACCAAAGGCCAGGGAGAAAGACCAGGGGTGATTGATGTACAGGGATGGAAGGGAACAGGGAGGAGGCTGGAGAAAGAATGGCTCCTTTCCTAGTCACGGGTGGATTGTTCACTGGGTGTTACTTTTCTGTGGTGACCAAAATCCTTCTGAAACTCAGCAAGAAGAAGCCTGTGATTTTTAGGGAAAAGAAATGCTTCAAATTCTAGCTACACAGACCTGTATGAGCAACGCCTTAGTGCTGTTTGGTTTGTGTGGTTTTGTATATATTATACAGGTTTGGATTACAATAATTCCTCCCACTTGTATAAGGTTTTGCAGTTTTTGAAGCACTTTATGCTCTTAATCCTCACAATAAACACTGATAGAAGAGTACAGATGGTTCCTGACTCACAATTGCTTCACTTTAGACCCCTGCTGTTATGACCTTTATTATTGTAAATATGACTCTCCCAGTATTGGTCAAATCTCATGATGTGACTGCCTATGACTCTCATCATAAGTGACAGGAGAAATGAAGCTGCGTTTATGTGAATTGGTGCCAGAAGTAAAGAACAACTTTTGATTTGATGGATGCAGGTGTACATGAAGCAAATCCATAACATCTGAATTAGACAATGCTTTTGCAAAGGCGTTGTCCATTTATGTTGAAAAAGAGCTACCCCAAGACATCAAAGGGAGAAGTTTTTATTGCAAGCAAAAGTTGGGTGGATCACTTTTAGAAGATAGTTGGCAAAACACTAACTATTCAGGGCAGAAGCCATAAGAACCAGTAGAATAGCATCAGATAATTTATCCACAGAGCCTGCTAAAGATAACAGCTACTATGTGCTCTGGGTGTTTAATGATGCTGAAATCAGGCATGGAGATGGGAAGATGATGAGGAGGTGCAGGAGAAGGAGAAAAGGAAGAGAACATAGCAATAAAGAAAACTTTAACATTCAAAGAAATTTCACCACTGAAGCTGCAATGATAGTTTTTAGACAGATGGTCCTAATTTTCATCACAGTTTGAAGATCTTTAGAGCACTGAAGCATTTTCTTGCTTCAGGGAGATTTATCAGAAAAATAAAATTTCTTTAGTTAGAACTTCTTTGGACAGGCATTTTTAAGAAGCCTCAACCAGGTGATAAAAAAGAATTCTCTAAGAGCATCTGAAACTTTGACTTTTTCTTGACAAACTTAGAAAATCATTGTAAAATCATGTATTCGTCTTTCCATGATTGATTTTGGTATTTTAGAGTATTAAAATGTATCTTCAGGAACACTATCTTCACAAATATTAAATGTTTAACTTACAGAAGCTCAATTTACGACCAATATCCAGGAATAAATCAAATCATAAATACCAATTCTATGAGTCTCAGTTTATAAACGAGGAACAGACCACAAAGCAGCAAATGACTTGCTGGCTTCCCCTAAAAAAGGCAGATGAGGTCACAAAATGCCACATCACTAGACTAAGGTTTAATGATGCTTCCCTTTCTCTCCGCTACTTGAGGAACACATATTTTTCACTCACTGTCAAGCAAATACCCATGTAACATCTGAGGGATTACAATCTTAATATGGTAACATCAAGTAAACTAGTTGATGGACATATATATTTATTATCAAGTACTATCAATGGTTAAATTCAACTAAAATTTATCAGATAAAGACAATTTAGTGCAAAAGAAATATGCAACCATGTTTTGGAATTATCCACCTGTATCATCTTTGAAACAGGCAGGGAACCAGGTTGTTATTTCAGTGGAAGACAGGTCCCTCCCTCAGAATGAATTGAACTACCTACCTGGAATTCATCCTTTTCTTTCTTTTTAGAAACTCATTATCTTTGTTGTTCCTCACTCTCCCCTACCTTCAACGTTTTTTCTGTGCCAATCTTCTTATGAACTAAACAGGCCCAAGTATCTCCCATCTTAACACACACACACACACACACACACACACACACACACACACACACCCCTACTTCATTCAACCAGATATCTTCTCATCTTTCTCCTCCCCTTAAAACCAAACTTCCTAAAAGAATTTCCTATATTTACTCTGTTCATATTCTCACTTCTCCCCAAAACACTCAATTCTTTGTTTCCTAGCTTCAGCTTCATCATGCTTTTAGAGTTGTTTTCTCACTAAGTCACAAATGAACTCTATTTGCTAAATCTAATGGCTACTTATCTATACTTTTGTTGACTTCTCAATAGCATTTAACACTACCAATCACTCCCTCTTTCTTGAAGCTTCCTTTTCCCTGGGCTTCCATGTCTGCTAACTCTCTTGGTTCTTTTCCTGCCTCTCTGGTCATCCCTTTGTCAGTCTCCTCTCTCTTCTTCTGCCAGTGCCTAAAATGTTACTGTCCCTCAGGTTTCCCTCATAAGCTCCTTTCTTTTCTCACTGGATGATTTAATCTACTTCTTTGTTTTCAGCCTTTACTGGAAAGAAAGCACAACTTTATGCTTCTACCCCAAATTTCTTCTTCTGAAGGTCTGAGGTGGGTCTCCACTTTGAAGTCCTCCAGAAATTTATCTCAGTTTGGACCTCCCTCCCTCAAACAGAGCCTAGGACAAGGGCTTAGATGCCTGAAGTTTATTTGGAAAGACAGTTCCAGGAAGCAGGAGTGAGGGAGCAAGAATAGTAAAACAGAGAAGGAGGAAAAGTCCATAAAGGATACATTGCTGAGCTGTAATCATTATGGGCATAGACTGACCATCACTGTCTATGAGACTCAGAATTCTCTCTCTGAATGAGGGAGGCTGGGATATCGTCCATCAGCTCCCAGCACCCATTAGATGCAGACTGCCCCCAGGAAATGGTAACTTGAGGCACTTCCAGGCTGCATCTTTGCCAGGTTGAATGAATTTCCCCAGCTCTGGAGAAAGCTGTGTGGCAGAAAAGCATAAGTAGGAAACTCAGAGTACAGGGACTTGTTCCCCACAGCTGCATGGAAATCAGAGATGAGCCAATGGGGTAGAAAGCAGGGCACAAAAAGCCTTGCTCCACAACATTCTAAAACTGAACTCACCCCCCGATGGCTGACCCTCTTTCGGTCTCTCTTTCTTAGGGACTGGCTCCATCAGCCTCTCAGCAGCTCAAACCAGTCACCCGAGCAGCATCTTTGACTTTCTTCTTCATAATGTCCTGTATATTTTCCAGACCCATCTGATTGTGCTCACGCACACGGCCCTGCCGTAGCTTAGCTATTTGTAAGCTCTCACTTGGCTTTTTGCAGCAACCTCCTAATTGATATTTTTACCGTATTTACATATGTTACCCTTGCTGTAACCAGAATAATCTTTTAAAACATTCATTAGATTATGTCACTCACATGCTTAAAACTCTTCAGTGGCTCTCCTTTACTCTTAGGATAAAGACCCAAGTTCTGGACTTCCCTGGTGGTGCAGTGGTTGAGAGTCCGCCTGCCGATGCAGGGGACATAAAAAAAAAAAAAAAAAAAAAAAAAAAAAAAAAAATGCAAGTGGGAACCCGGGAAATAAACAAAAACCTAGAGAGTCTTTTGCCTTGAGGGCTTTTGCCAGATGAGTGAATGCATTGGTTAAGGTGTGCACAAAGTTGGAAGTCTAAGTATAGACCCATCCACCACTTCTTAAACCTGGATGCACAAAAGACTACCCATTTTGTGAAAGGATGAACTACATATAAATCTACTACATTTCCTCCACCCCCAGAAAATTGCAAGGAAAATTGCCTGCCTTGAGGATGACTCTAAATGGAGGGAGAGAAAAAACAAAAAATTCCTTGAGGATTTGTAACACAGACAACACACAGGCTTGCAGCCCAAATCCACACTATACCTGGGAGTCCAAAAAACTCAAGTCAAGAGTTAAGTTTAAAGTAAACCTCAATGTGTAGTTCCAAGGCACCTAGCAGTAACAAATACAAATCTGTTCTGGGGGTACCCATCTTCAACACAGGCCTTAAAGAATTCCCATCAATAAGTTCTAAAGAAATATGAGCTTATGGTCAAAAATCACAAAATACAAAGGGAAATAATAAACCACGAACAAGGGCCAGCAGAAACAACAAACAACAGAATCGGACTACAAAGCATTAGCCATTGGAATTACCAGGCACAGCCTATAAAATGAGTATTTTACATGTATTTAAAGAAATGAGAGAAGGGATTGAAAATATACATAAAACATGACCCAGCAGATTTGAAAAAGACTCAAAAGAACTACTAGAACTTTAAAATGTAATATTTGAAATTAAAAACACAATGGATGGATTTAATACCAGAATAACCACAGTTAGAGAATGGATTAAGAAATATAGATCTGAAAAATTTTACATAATTTAGCCCAAAGAAATGGAAACATAAAAGAGTGGTTATAAGTCATGGAGATATTGTAAGAAATATAACAATTATCTAATCAGAATTCCAGGCAGACAGTAGAGGAAGGAATGAGTGAAAGCAATAATTGAAAGAATAAGGACTGAGAATTTCCAAGAAATGACAAACCACAGATTCAAAAAGCCCAACAATCCCAATAAGTGTAAATAAAAGGAAATTTACACTTAGGCACATTCCAGTAGAAATGCAGAATACCATAAACAAAGAGAAAAAATGTAAAAGCAGCCAAAGAAAGTAAAGACAGATTACTTTCAACAGGACAACAATTAAACCTAACAACCACAGAAGCCAGTGTACTAAAAGAAAACTACTGTCACCTAAATTTGTGTATTATCTTTCAAGGACAATGGAAAAGATCAGACGTCTTCAAACAAGCAAACAAAAACTGAGAACTTGCCACCAATTAGACCCTCAAAAGGTAATTCTAAAGGCTGCTCTCATTTTCTTCCTGAAGAAAGTGAACACAGATGGAAGGTCAGAGATGAATAAAGGAGTGAGGAGCAAGGAAAGTGCTAAATACGTGCTAAATTGTAAATAAATATGGGCTAAAAATAATAATAATAATCTCTTAAGAGATTTTCAAAAGCTAGCTAGAAATAAAATACACAGCCATGAATAGCAGGTAAATTGGGAGAGGAATGATCAAAGTTCAAGTATTCTGTCCTTTTTATTGTTTGGGAGAATGGTAACGATATTAAGTATCCAAGTTAAAATTTCCAGAATAACTACCAAAAGGGTGTATAACTTCTTAATTAAAAAGGAAAAAAAGGGGAAAGAGAAAAATATGCAATACAAAAGTGCATGAAAACAGAGAAAAAAGAAATATTGAAGGCTCAAGTCACATTAAAAAGCACAAAATAAGATGGTAGAAATAAATTTAAATATTTCAGGAGTTAAAATAAGCAAAAATAGACTCAATGCCCAACATATTAGGCAAAGATTTACAGATGGTGTGTGTGTGTGTGCGTGCATGTATACATACATATATGTTCTGTTTGAAAGAGTTCCGCTATATTCTGTTTATCTGTCATGTTTAAAACATAAGGATTCAGAAAAATTGAGACTAGGAGTGTGATAAAATTATACCATGCAGACACTAACCACAAGAAAGTTGGTCTTGCTATATTAGTATCAGACAAAACAGTCCTTAAGACAGAAAACTCTAAAGACAACCATTTCATAAGGATAAAAGGTTCAGTTCTCCAGGAAAATTTAAGAGTTCTGTAAACTTGTAAGTAACTAGATCAAGCTGACAAAATCAGTAAGGAGATAGAAGATTATAACAACACAACTAATAAGCTGGCTCTGATTGAATAAGCATTGATAACACTGTACCTAACAACTACCGGATTCACATTCTTTTCAACCAACATGGAACATTTTTGAAAACTGATCACATGCTGAGTTATAAAGCAAATATCAACAATTTTCAAAAGTTTGAAATCATACAGACCACAGTTTATGACCATAATGCAATTAAGTTAGAAATCAATAACAAAAGGATAACTAGAAAAAGCCCATATGTGGAAAATTAAGATATCCTCTTCTAAATAACCTGTGGCCCGAAGAGGAAATTATGATAGAAATTAGAAAATACTAGAATGTGTGGCAACAAAAGTACTGTAAATCAGGATGTATTCAACACAGATAAAGTAAGATCTAGTGAGAAATTACATCCTTAAATGCTTTTATTAGGAAACATGAAAAGTTAACAATGAACTAAGAAGTTAGAAAAACAATAATGAAATAAAAATAAAAGTGTGGAAATAATAAAGGTAACAGCAGAAATCAATGAAATAGAAAAAAATATAAAAGAAAATTAACAAGGCCCAAAATTCTTTCTGTGAAAAGCCTCTTACAAATAAATATTAGAACAAAAGAGATAACTACAGTTGAAGCAGATAATTAAATGATTAATAAGGAGGATTATTAACAACTTTAAGGCTATGAATTGGAAAATTTAGAGAAATGGATAAATTCCTAGAAAAATATAACCTACCAAAACTTCTTCAAGAGGAAATAGAAAATAGTAGTCCAAAAAAATTTAAAGAAAATAAGTCAGTTGTTTAAAATTGTCCCACAAAGTGAAAACCCAGACCAGATAAATTTTTTGTTGTTGTGATTGTTTTCCTTAAAAAAAATTTTTTCGGTAGTAATTTTCAATCATACAAAAAAAAGTAGAGAGAATCATAAAACAAACTCCTCCATACCCACCATTCAGCTTCAATGATTGCATTTGCCTTTCCTTTTCATTCAAACTCTTCCCTCTCCACTTAAAAAAAAAACCTTTTTATTTTGAAATAATTTTAGACTTACTGAAATGTTCCAAAAACAGTACCAAAATTCCCATATATCTTTCACCCAGCTTCCCCTGTTGTTAACATTTTGCATAATCTTAATACAACTAATCAAACCTAAGTAAACTTTTTTTTTTTTTTGCGGTACGCAGGCCTCTCTTTTTTATTTTCTCCTAATTGATCCATGGATTCAAGGAAGAAGCAAGAATATATACAAGTTTGTTCTATTTATGTGAGGTTCAAATAATGAAAAACCAAACTATCTTTTTTTTTTTAAAATAATACAAATATATGTGGTAAAACCGTAAAGAAAAAAAAGGAAAATTTTAGGATATTGTTTATCTCTGAGTATGGAGGGAGAGAGGTGGTATCAGAGAGGGGCTTACACGGAACTTTAAAAAATATAAGAGTTTCTTTTCATAAAGCGGGTACATGCTGTGCCTCCCTTAGGCTAGACATTCTGGGTCTCTGCCCTGGGCCCCAGCTTTGGAATGCCTTCCTTGGAATTTTGTAGGTCCCTCTCCAGTGCTTGAGAGGACTGAGATGTGCAGTGCCATCCTGCACCTGAGCCCAGACCTGATCCCACATGGGTCCCAGTGGAGGGAAGTGCTTTCCTCAAAGGTTTTTTGTTTTTTTTTTTTGCGGTACGCGGGCCTCTCACTGCTGTGGCCTCTCCTGTTATGGAGCACAGGCTCCGGATGCGCAGGCTCAGCGGCCATGGCTCACGGGCCCAGCCGCTCCGCGGCAAGTGGGATCTTCCCGGACCGGGGCACGAACCCGTGTCCCCTGCATCGGCAGGCGGACTCTCAACCACTGCGCCACCAGGGAAGCCCCTCCTCAAAAGTTTTTAAGTCTTCCTCCAGTGACTAGGATCACTACAGCTGGCAATACTGTCTGGGCAAAGTACCCCGCTTTAACCAGGACCCACATGGTCCCAGGTACTTATTTCTCTCAGGGGTCCATTTCTCCTTTAGGGCAATCTCTGACTCTTTATCACCTCACCCCATCTCCCCCACCACGTTGGCCATAATGCCCAGTGGAGCTTTTAGACTCATGCCTATGAAGTGGAGCCTGGGGTCTGGTGCCAGGGCCTGGCTTCAGGAGTGACCTGGTGACAGATTGCTCCCATTGCCAGCAAGATATTTCTTTTGCAGGGTGGCAGGGCCACTGGGATGGTGTGGACACGCTGGTTTGGGGAGATTCTCACTCATGCAGGACTAAGGACAAGGTCGGGGCTTTGGGGTACTGGTGACCCTGCATTGACTTGGGCTTGAGCAGCATGTATTGGCCATGCTCCGACTCTCACCCACGTGTGTTCCAACTGTGGAGTCACTCCCAGTGTAAGCACCCAAGGGCGGCAGGGTGGCAGTGGGCATCTTGTTCTCTATGGCACACCCTCCTTCCCTCATCAGTGTCACCCCACCTCTACCACAGGCTCCCGGCCTTGTGTCAGACAGCCTGCAGGGGTGGCCTTGCTTGTCTCCTCCAGGGATTTTTAAAGACCATTGCTCTGCAATACTAATGAATCTTTTTGATTGATGACAGTCATGCTGTCCCAGGGGGTCTTAAGCCTTTCCTGATCAGGGACTGACCTTAAGCTAATGGGATCCATCCTCTGGCTCCGCCCCTGGGTCCCTCACTTATCCTCCCTGCGGGTGAAGTGTTTTGAAGGCAGTGGTGCCTTCTCTCTCTCTTTTTTTTTTTTTAAACTATTAAACTTTTTAATTGAAGTATAGTTGATTTACAATATTATGTTAGTTTCAGGTGTACAGCACAGTGATTCACTTATTTCCAGACTATTTTCCATTATAGGCTATTACAAGATATTGAATATAGTTCCCTTTATTTTTTTTGAGTTTTTAAATTTTATTTTATTTATTTATTTTTTATACAGCAGGTTCTTATTATTAGTTATCTATTTTACACATATTGGTGTATATATATATATATATATATATATATGGAATGCAGTGATTAGTCCTAATGGGTTTAAGAGAAGGAAAGATCAGAAGATGTTTCTCTATGCCTTCACTATAAAATTTCTATCAGTAAGTTTAACTTGACTAGAAAACAAATTACTGTTCACATTTTTTTGCATACTCTGGCCTCATGTTTGTGGTCATCATCATGGAAGCACAGGACAAACTTTGAGAGAGTGATTGGCATGATAGATGGTGCAGCCGCATGAGTAATGCTATAACCAGTATTAAAGACAGTAAATGGTATTAGCGAACTGCGGAAGTAAGAAATCGATATTGTTTAAATTCAGGCAGGTTCCAAAGAGCCATGGCATTGTGAGTAGTAATGGTGTTGCTACCTTTTTCCAGCTGTGGGACATATGAAATTAGCCCAGAACAACTCATTTGACACTAAAGAACAGGAAGAGATGGTACCTGGACTCTATGAAGAATATTCATCTGTACTGTTTGGACAATAAACAAATTCTTTATATCTTTTCTATCAGCTATTTTAAATCTTCACTGATAAACCACTGTTTCTCAGATTGGCCCATAAATTTTGTCATGCAATTTTTAAATCAAATTGTATTTATAGTCAGGGAACTGAGCAAAAATATATTTGATTATGGCCCCTCACACCCTAGGGGTGGTCCTGTGTACTTGATGTCTATGTAACATCATCTCTTTTAGTTTTATAGTTGACTGTTTAATAGTCTGCATATGGATATACTCAGTGAATGACTATAATGTTTTTCCTATACTCTTTTGCCTCTTCAGTAGATTACAAACCCTATTCAGCTCTCTCTTTTTTTAAAATGCAAAATAAAAAGGCTTAAATGGAATCTTTCCATCATTTACTCCTTGTTACTAGTTCAGCATTTGTTTTCAAGCTTTGCCAAGGGTTGTTTCCACTATAAAATTGTGGTCTCTTCTATCAGCTGGACCCTCAATACCACAGTAATCGTTTTGGGTGCTGAGTTATCCCTCGTCTCCTTGTCTTCAGTGGCTAGTCCAAACTTCAAGCTCTCTTCCCCATCATTTGGCTAAAAGTAATTCCCTTTCCCCATGCCTTGTTCTCACCTGTCCCCCCACCGTCTCTCTCTCTCCCTCTCTCTCTGTGTCACACACACATTTGCACACACACACCACAACTTCCTCCTCTCTGATACCTCTTTCCTCCCAATATATAAATTCCTCCCAATATATATATATAAATATATATAAATATATAAAGTTAAAAAAAACAAACAAACAGCTCTTCCTCAATCCAGTGTCCCCCTCAAAACAGGCTACCACATCCTATTGTGAACTGCATGTGCACAGCAGGGAGCATTCACAGAATCAACATGGTGACCAGGTTTTCTGGGACTGACCATTACACAACCTGAGCAATTATATGTAGTGACTCTCTTCAAATTGTCTCCTTCCCTTTATAGTTACTCTTCCTGGAAAAAAAAAAGCTGTAAGTTACACTTGCTGTTTCTTCTTCCTCATCGTCTCCTCACTCCTTAACTGCTTCTGCCCCCTCTCTACCTCTCTGTAAGATTTGGTGCTAAGGCCAATAGTTTCTTATTACCAAATCTAATGGACATTTTTCTACCTTTAACTTACCCAGTGGTTATTTGAAGTTACAGACCATCCCTTTCTTGAAATTTCTTTAACTTCCATCCTCTTCTGATTTTTCCTTCCTCTTGCCTCACTAGCCAGCTCTCAGTTTCCTTCAAGATCTTTGGTTGTCTGAGCCCTACTTAGCGGTCAGTGTTCTCTGGGGTTACATCCTAGACTCTATCCTCTTTTTTCAAATTTGCTTCAGTGACATAGTTGAAACATTCGGCTTTACCTATAATGGGGTCACATTTTGAGACATGGAGTTTTGGGGGTGGAGATGAAGAGGGAATGTTCTAAAGTCAAGGGTAAGGTATAATATAACTTAGCCTTAGAGATCCTTTTAATAGTCTATGAACACAGTAGAAAACAACGTTCCATAAGCCTCCATGGTTTTTCCTTCAGTGTTGGAAGAGATTATTGAATTTCACCTGAGCACCAGGTTATATGTATTTGACTTGGGTTTAGGACCAAAACTATGAAAAAATAATAGGCACAGTATCTTTATAAGACCAACACTCAGCAGGAGGGAATGTTTAGACCGGGGAAATGGAAACTTGCTAAGAGTATTGCCTCTCATCTTGGGACGAGGCAATTTTGGGACGTAAGCTGTATGAGAAGAATGGTGGGAAAAATCATTGTAACTATTGATTTTCTCTATCCCTTTTGTTCTTCCTTTGCTTTGCCAAAGGTGTATATTTGGATTTGCATAAGTGAAATGTGCACGTGCACTCTGCTACCTGCGTGCAAATAACTCTTCTGTCCGTATCTCCAGCTTGGTCTTCTGAGAGCAGGCTCACATGCTGGCGATTCCCTTTATAGGCAGATTATCCCTTCATATCAACACTCTCTAGACAGAACTCAGCCTTTCTCCCCTGCCTTTACACGATACTCCCCAACTACTCCCCCTTCTCCACTCCTACCTGGAAGAATAATACTTTTGTTCAATCACACAAGCCAAAATACCTGAGAATTGTCCATGGATCTTTTCTTTCCCTTAGTATCCACATTCCATTAACAGCCAAGTCATATGCCCACTATTCTCTTAAAAGTTGCTCAAACCCTTTCTCTAGCTGTCCATCCCACTGCTATTGCCTTAGTTTATACTTGTCATCTTCCAACTTTTCCTAAAGTTATTACACTGGCTTTTAACTGTGTGTTTTTGTTTTTGTTTTTCAAGCTTCCATCTTATCCCCTCTTCCTTCCACTGTTAAGAAAAAGCATACAGTGCTTGGAAATAAAGGCCAAGGCTGTGCAGTAGATCCTTTCAGTGTGATGTGTTATTTAACAGGTCTACCCAGTAATGATTTCATTATGGAATGTACCATTATTGGAGTTGTTTTTTTTAATTATTATTGGAATTTGTAAGGTAAGGGCTCACACCCTAGGCAGTTACATGTTAACTTGTAGATTTTTGCTTGGTAGAGATGCAAATAGTTTTGTCCCTAAAAGAGATAATCCCAAGATTTTATTGATCTAACACTAACCAGAACTGTCTCTAACTTAAAAGAATAAGAAACTCATTTTGATTCCTCTCCTGAGAGCCTATGTAAACCCCCATTCTTCAAGTGTCTTGGAACCAGCTTACCTAAATTACTGGTTCCCTCATTATTTAATGAGTTAAATAAAATTCTTGACCGGTGTCCATTCTATATTAACATGAGGCTCATTTTTAAAACTTTTTGAAAATTATACTTTGACACCATGCTGCTACTAATAGATTCTTTCCAAATTGCTTATCTGATCATGTTATTTCTCTGTTTATTTCCCTTAATGGCTCCCTGTAACCTTAAGGACTGATGTTCACCCTCCTTAGCTTGACACCTTCATGTACTTTATGGCTTTAGTCCTCCCTACTTTTTTAGCTAAATCTCCTGCCATCCCCTCACAAACACTTTATGTTCTAACCATATGACACTACTAAACAAGCAACACTTTCTCCTCTTTGTACATGCTGTTCTCTCATCTAGAACCCCTCCCCCATCTCACCTCCACTACCCTTTCCCCTTTTCCCTCCTTTCTGCATTATTTACCTTCAAGACAGCCCAGCTATCACCTCCTGTCAAAGCCTCCCCTGGTCAGAACGCATGCTGGGTTAGGTATTCCTCTCCTGTGTTCTCCCTGTGCTTCCAGCTATTGCAACACTCGCCGTACCCTCTACAATTCTTCATTTGCTTGCCTGTTTCTGAGGCTAAAAGTAGATTGTAAGCTCTTTATCCAGGAACTGAACTGAACATCTCTTAAGTACTTAGGTTTTGACTGTACTGTTACGAAAGTGATCTATTTGCCTCATCTGCCTCAGCAAAGAATAAATTTTTGTAGTACAATTGTGTCAAATTTAGTGACTGTCAATGTTTTAAGCATAAGCAAAGTTAGAGGTAGCCTCTTTCCAATGGCCCTTGCTCCTAAATTTATCCATTATTATGTAGAGCATTTTTCTTGATTTCTTCTTAATGTTATAGTCAGTGAAAGAAAATAAATTTTTATCAGACTTTTGTCTAATAGAGGTTGTTCCACGCTTCCTGATCGTATAGCCATTAAGTTAGATTTTTATTCATGCTTCAAGTTTTGCCTACATTCAAAGTAAACCGTATTTATAGGCATGAAAGTGTTCCCATTTCTCCCCCCAAGAAATTTAGAGGAAATTATCTCTTGCTGGTTTTAAGGCCAAGGCTTCCGTTGGTACACTAAGTGTTGATGGCCCTCTGATAAGAGCTGATGCCACAGCCTCCCCCAGTGTATTGTGTGGGCCCTTGACTAGTCTTTCCTCTCAGCCATTTCCAGCTGTGGCTCATCTGCCCAGGCAACATTTCACTGTGTGATTTCCTGTTGAAAAATGTTCTTCTTGTGCTTTTCTAAATGCTGTTCTGTCTGGAGCAAGTTGGTTCCCTTTAGCAGAAAACACTGTTTGTGAGAAAAAATTTCCTAATGAAAAGAATCCTAGATTTCAATGCTGAGTATCAGCAACATAAGGAACTCACATCTGCATATGAGGATTAGAACTTTACACGTGTGATTGACCTCAGACTCCAACCAAAGCAAAAACACCATCAGGGAAATCCTCTTATGCTTTCACTCACTCTGAGCCACCCCCCACACCCAGATGTCACAAGGTTCATGGTAAAGTGTGGTCAATCTATGTCCTGAAGTACTTTGAGCCTCTAAATCTTTCAAAGTATACTTTACTCTTTCATTCTGGGTTAGAAAAGCATCATTAGAAAAGCTGAACTAGAGTTACTTGATGGTCTCATATTTGAGTCCTCATTTCTTTAGATAAACAAGCACCTTCTTCTATTAGTGGATGCTTCTCAGAAGATTTTAAAAACCAAAGTCTTAAGTGATATGAATGTACCTGCCTAGTTGCAGTAGGATTTGGTTCGATCAGTGATTTTTAAACTAAGTTCTGAGTTGTCCTAATGAGTCCTGCAGAAATCCCTCAGGATCAAAAGGGGTGGGTAGATGATGCTTCCCCAGCCCAGTTTCAATATATGCAGCTCTATTTTTATCCACTTTATATAAATTGGGCTCTAACACACATTTCATTTGGAAAAAAAAAAAAACAGGGTTCTACTGCTTAAAGATAAGTTTAAAAAAAGAAAACAGAACTAGAATCCTTTTTTTTGGATTCAATAGTGAGCTTACGCTGCATGCAAATAAAGTAGGCTTAAGATACTGATATTGCTGCTAGTACAAAGCAGTGACACATTTATTTTTTATTCATTTATTCTACAAATACCTATTGAACTTCTCCTATATGCTAGGCAGGGTGCTGGGTGCTGGGATATAACTAAAAATAGGCAGGGTACCTACTCTCATGGACCATGTAGTCTAGCAGAAAGATGGGCAGTTAATGCACTGTGATAACTAGGTATGTGTGTTGGGGGGAGGGAGTCAAGAAAGGCTTCTGAGTGTTAATGAAGAAAAAGTAGGAAAGTAGGAGTGTTCAGGAGATGGGACTTGTAAAAGCCTATGGGTGAGAGACATTGTGGCTCTCTGGAAGAACTGGAAAAAAAATGTGTTAACTCTGGAGTGTGGAGTTCAAGATAGAGAAGGTTTGTAAGTTATCTTAAGGAGTATGGACTTAAACTTAAGAGCCATGGGAAGCAGAGGGGCAAAATGATCAGATTTCTTCTTTTAAAATCTCACTCTGGCTGTAAAGTAGAGAATGGAATGAAGAGGAGCAGAGTGGGGAATCAGAGGAGAAGCTATTAGAGTGTTCCAAGTAAGAGATGGGGGTCCCCTGGGTTAAGGGAGCACAAGTGCAGGAGAAGAGCTGTGGCCAGATTCCAGAGATGATGCAGAGTTAGATTCCACTGAGTCTGATGATCGATGGGATGGGTGTTGGGTATGGAAGGAAGAAGAAGTATCAAGGATGCTATTCAATTTTCTGGCTCAGGCAACTGAGTGGATAGTGGAGTCATTTGTGGAGACAGGGAACTCAGAGGAGAGGGTCAGGTTTAGAGGGAAGGTGATGAGATTCATTTTGGACATGAGTTAGAGATCCCCATGGGCCATCCATGTGTAGACGTTGAGTAGGCAGTTGGATGTTTAGGTGTATAGGTCAAGACACAGTCTGGGCTAGAGATACAGCTGTGGGACTTATCAGGGTAGAGGTGGTGATCAGCATCTTGAGAGTGAATGACAGCTCCTAGGTAGACTAGTAGGTTGTGAAAAGAAGGGTGACCTAGAAAGGTGGCCAAGAAAAAGAGGACAAAGAGAAGGAAAATAAGAGAATCTGGTGTCATAGAAATCAAGAGAAGAGAATGGTTCAAGGATGAGCGAGTGAGATACAGTGTTAAATGCTGCACAGGTCACAGTCTGACAAGTGTCTTCAAAATGCAGGCCTGCCTTCTGTCAGTGACAATATTCACAAGCTGTCTGGGATTATCTCAGTCTAGTCAAAAAGTTCTCTGTACTAATCCAGGAATAAATCTCATGTGTAACCGTACAAAAATAACCAGGAGACAGGGCTCCTTTAATTCTCAGTGGATTTCTATATCAATGTATAATTTTTGTAAATATCTGAAGACGTTTAAAATCCAAACAGCTAATGATTGAAAAATCCCTACCCACATACATGTGGGCAAATAGCTAAGGCCGTCTCTGAAGTGATTTCTCTGAAAATCCAAAAACCAAAATCAAGAATTCCACATGGTCTACTCTTTAATGTAGTGTAATGTTAGTATTATGTAAAATATAATAAATAAAACTTGGGGATAAATAACTAGAGTAAGTGGAATCCACACACATACCCTAAAAAACTGCAAAGTCGTGTTAACCCGCAATTACATTTTCCTCAGACTTACTCTCACCTTCCACTCAGCTTTCTTTACATTCTGTCCCTTATCCCCCTTTCTACCTGTACTTTTGGGGATAACCTTAAGGGAGCTATGATTGTGGGTAAACATGTTGAGTTTGAGATCCTTCACAGAATAGGAGGTAGTGTTTCCCACAAGGGAAGTCATTCTTTGCAGAGTTCACCACTCTGTAAACCACATGGCTGGAAGGAAACCTGGGGGTTATCTAGTCTACATTCTTCCTTTTATAGTCAATGAAATTAGGGCAGAAAGAAAAGAAGTAACTTGAGCAATGACACATCAGGCATTGTGTGGGCAGCTGAAGTAGGTCTACATACAGCCTGCCCTGGATATATAAATATAATGCATCTTGGAGAAGACAGAAAGAACTAAAATATGTTCTGTCCTATTTTATACTGCAAGACTAAATCTGTTCATGTCAAGTTGCTAAATCATTCAGATATAAAATAAAGAAAAAGGTTTACTTTTGTATGTTTGAGAGACATTATGAGAAACAGTCCACAAACATGAATTCTCTTTTATTTCCTGTTTCACTTCACTTTATGCAGACATTTGTTTCCAAAGAGATCAAAGATAGGAAAACACACTGACTTATTCTGTGGTAGTCTGTGTAGCCTACATCTTGGTTCAGGGTCCTTTCCATTACAGCACTCAAGTTCATCCATCATCCCTTTCCCAACAATGTCAATACTTTCACCTTCCTATGAGATGTCAGGGATTCATGTGCCTGCTTGGATAGAACTGGCAATGGGACAAAGAGAGACTGGGCCAGGAGAGGCTGTTAAATCCAACTGTCCCTGGACCAGGTCAGTGTAAGAGGGGAAATGGCTTTCTGTGGACAGATGCACCCCTGAGCTGCCAGGGATCTTGATGGGATGGTAGAGGAGGCAGTTTTCTAAATATTGGAAATCCAAAACCCATGGTAGGTGATGGAGTATAAGGAAAGACCTTAGACTTTGGAGTAAATGGACTTGGCTTAGCATCCTAGCTGTGCTTCTTAGAAGCAATGAGACTTTACAAATTTATTTTAACATCTCTAAGCCCTTAGTTTCTTCATCTGTAAAATTTAGTTGTGAAGATGCAATGAAATAAAGAATGTTAAGAACCCAGCACAATAGTTAATAAATTTTAATTTCTCTTTTCTTCACTTTAAATTCCTTAGGTTCCTCCCATCTCAAGCCCTGTCTCTTCACATCCCAACTAGATGGCTCTGCTAAAGACAGACTCAAGATTTTACTGAAATACCCTTGAAGAAAACCTCCTCGAAACTTGGACCCACCTTTTCAGAAGGAATTGGCACGGTAAGCCAACACTATTGGCCCCCCCCCCCCCGACAGTTTTATTGAGATATAATTGACATATATCATTGTATAAGTTTAAGGTATACAACATAATTATTCAATTTATGTACATGTTGCAAAATTATCACCACAATAAGATTAGTTAACATCCATCAGCTCAAATAGTAACAACTTTTTTCCTTATGATGAGAACTTTTAATATCCACTCTCTTAGCAACTTTTCAAATATACAATACAGTATTGTTAACTGTTGTCATCATGTTGTACATTATATCCTCAGAACTTATTTATCCTATAACTAGAAGTTTGTATCTTTTGATCACCTTCACCTAATTACATCACCCCCTGCTACTACAACCCCCACCTACTCCCCACCCCCTACCTTTGACAATTACAAATCTTATCTTTGTTTCTGTGGGTTTGGTTTTTTGGATTCTACCTATATGTGAGATTATACAGTATTTGTCTTTCTCTGACTTATTTCATTTAGCATAATGCCCTCAAGTTTCCTCCATGTTGTTGCAAATAGCAAGACTTCTTTTTTTCTAATGGCTGGATAGTATTCTGTTGGGTGTATACACACCACAATTTCGTTATCCATTCATCTGTTGATGGACACTTAGGTTGTTTCTGTGTTTTGGCTATTGTAAATAATGCTGCAATGAACATGAGGTGCAGATATTTCTTCGAGATACTGATTTTGTTTCCTTTGGATATAACCCAGGAGTGAAATTGCTGGATCATATGGCAGTTCTATTTTTATTATTTTTTTTGAAGAGCCTCCATACTGTTTTCCATAGTGTCTTTACCAATTTACATTTCTACCAAGAGTGCTCAACAGTTCCCTCTTCTCCATGTTTTTGCCAGCATTTGTTATCTCTTGTCTTTTTCATGATAGTCATTCTTATAGATGTGAGGTAATAGAGTGGTTTTGTGTTGCATTTTCCTAATAATTAGTGATGGCCAACACTATTTGTGACACAGAAAAATTGCTTGCAATTTATAATACCCAACTGATTCCAAAAGAAGTTCTTTGCTGGACAGTGTGATTGGTATGAGGATGCAAGATTAAGAAAGTTCAGTAACTTGTTCTGCATTGGAAACTTTTTATTTATTTATTTTTTTGCAGGAGGTAGAAGGGGAGGGCAGGGACAAGGGACAAGGCAGTGAGATCCAGAACCAGGGAAAACTGAAGCCTATGTGTGGACAAGATTAAAGGGTGAAGAGGTAGCCGAGGGGAACTTTGTGGGGTGCATGGGGATGTTTAATAGGAGTTTCTGTGAAAGTTTGCCATCTGGTGCTTGATATAACCCTTTCATGCATCTCTCTATGAAATCTGTAATAAAACCTGTGTTTCTAATAATGTCTCAGGGAGTTGAATTTGCTCTTGTTGAGAAGTATAGAAGTGCTGAGTCCTACTTCAAGGTGTCTGTGAGTCCAGGACAGGGCTGACTATGAAGTCTAGACATATCTGGGTCATATTACTTAGATATCAGCATCCTCTCCTCTGGCCAAAGATATGCATTGTTTTTAAAAAGCAGAATAAAGAAATAAACACCTAGAAACCATCATTATTAAGCCCAGAACCACACATCAACTCTCTGAAGGATGAAGATAGTTTCATCTGGCAAAGGAACACAAAATCCAGAAGATTTTGGCTTAACCTACATCTTCCCTTTGTACCTTACAAAATGGTTATAGAGCTTCCACTCCAAATCTTTCTGATCTGGACAATGTCACTCATTCAGAACATTTACCTGATGCTGCAGAATTTGTGTGAAAAGTCAAGGAATAAAACAGTATTCAGTAAATCCTAAGGCAGGGACTCTCAGTTGACTGAGAACTCTTTCTATGCCCAGAAAGCTAACAGCAGCAGCCTTCCCAGCTCATTTGTGAGGTATTGAGGGAATGCGGTAATTTTCAGAGCTTCCAGCAGAGCTTGTGGTCACATTTAGCTCTATAGCTCTACCTGCTCATAACTCTCCTTGCTTTTTCACAGTGGAACTGGGTCTTTTAGGAAGCAAGAAATAGCTTTTAAGAAAAAGGTCTCAGAAGAACACATACCTCATAAAAACTGATAAGAGTGAAAATTGCATGTAATATAGATGACAAAGTCCAGGAGAGAATCCAGGAAGCTTTAAAGATTTGAGAGTGGTGCGTAATGTACTGCTTTGGAACAAAGGCTACTCAAATGAATAAGCTGCAGGGATTTGTTGTGGGAGCTTAATTGCTTCAAGACTTTGGTGCCACTTCCAGAACAGCTACTCGTTTAATTGGAAAATTGGTTTCTACAGAATGACTAACAGGTACAAATGAGTGGATGATGCTCTGCTGCAAAGATAACATAAAGATAGCTCTGAATGTGCTACCCTGAGCCATCACATAAGCCAGCTCTGAGAACTGAGCATTGTGATGTAGAGGAAAGAGCATAAGATTTAGAGTCAAATGACCAAGATGAAAACCCAAGCTCTAATATTTGCTACCTGTCAAGTAGCAGGTCACTCAGTTCTTCTGAGACTCAGTATGCTCTTCTGTCAAATGAGGTGTTATATGTCCCATGATTGTCATGAGGCTCAATGGAAGCACTTATAGGTTATTGCAAGATATTGAATATAGTTCCCTGTGCTATACAGTAAATCTCTGTTGCTTATCTGTTTTATATGTAGTAGCTTCTATCTATTAATCCCATACTGCTAATTTATCCCCTCCACATTACCCCTTTGGTAACTGTAAGTTTGTTTTCTGTGTCTGTGAGTCTGTTTCTGTTTTTGTATATAGATTCATTTGTATTATTTTTTAGATTCCACATATAAGTGATATAATACTATATTTGTCTTTCTCTGATTTACTTCACTTACTATGATATCCTCTAGGTCCATCCATGGTGCTGCAAATGGCAATATTTCATTCTTTTTTTATGGCTGAGTAATATACCATTGTATATGTGCACCTTGTTAAGCCAGTTGTCTGTTGATGGACACCTGGGTTGCTTCCACGTCTTGGCTATTGTAAACAGTGTGGCCATGAACATTGAGGTACATGTATCTTTTCTTTTTTTTTAAATCTAACAACGTGTTTTTATTTTTTTAATTTTTATTGAAGTATAATTGAACTACAATATTGTGTTAATTACCACTGTACAGCAAAGTTATACATATATATACATTCCTTTTCATATTCTTTTCCATTATGGTTTGTCACAGGCTATTGAATATAGTTTCCTGTGCTATACAGTAGGACCTTGTTATTTATCCATTCTATATATTGTATTTCAAATTGGAGTTTGTGTGTTTTCTGGATATATGCCCAGGAGTGGGATTGCTGGATCACATGGTAGCTCTATTTTTAGTTTTTTAAAGAACTTCATACTGTTTTCCATAGTGTCTGCATCAATTTACATTCCCACCAACAGTGTAGGAGGGTTCCCTTTTCTCTACACCCCCTCCAGCTTTTATTTTTTGTAGACTTTTTGATGATAGCCATTCTGACTGGTGTGAGGTATCTCATTGTGGTTTTGATCTGCATTTCTCTAATATTAGTGATGTTGAACATCTTTTCAAGTGCCTGTTGGCCTAGATGGAAGCAATTAAAATTTTATTTTATTTAATTTTAATTTTTAAATTTATTTAATTATTCATTTTTGGCTGTGCTGGGTCTTCACTGCTGTGTGCGGGCTTTCTCTAGTTGCAGTGAGTGGGGGCTACTCTTCGTTGCGGTGTGCAGGCTTCTCACTGCGGTGGCTTCTCTTGTTTCAGAGCACAGGCTCTAGGTGCGCAGGCTTCAATAGTTGTGGCACGCAGGCTCAGTAACTGTGGCTTGCAGGCTCTAGAGCGCTGACTCAGTAGTTGTGGCACACAGGCTTAGTTGCTCCGCAGTATGTGGGATCTTCCCGGACCAGGGCTTGGGCCCGTGTCCTCTGCATTAGCAGGCAGATTCTTAACTACTGTGCCACCTGGGAAGCCCTAAAAAAATTTTTTTTAATTTAAAAACTAATACATGTTTAGCACAAGAAACTTGGAAAACAGAAAAAGAAAAAGGAAAATACCAAAGAAGTACCCATCATTTTATCAACCAAGGAGAATAGATAGTATTTCAGTGTCTTCAATCTTTTTTATATGTATGGGTACACACATACACACACACTCTTCCTTTTAAAGAAAAATAACATTTTAACTGCATATGTTTTTGTAGCCTGCGTTTCTACTTAGCAATATATTGCGAAATATTTCCTGTGTCAATAGTCTTCTACTACATGTTTAGGAAAGCAATTTTTGTGTGTGTCTGTGTGTGGTCACACCGCATGTCTTGTGGAATCTTATTTCCCCAACCTGGAATTGAACCCAGGCCCACAGCAGTGAAAGCCCCGAGATTTTACCACTGGACCTCCAGGGAATTCCCAGTAAAGCCCTTTTAAAACTGTGAAGGGCCATTCATATATCAGTAGTTATTATTAAAATATGAATGAATGAGTGAATATCCTCATCTCTTCCCCAATATACACAAAACCCTATGCATCCAAAAAGTTTTCCTGCATCATTCTATTGGCAATTCTCTAAATAAAACTTAAGGTGAGTGCAATAATTTTTGCCTAGCTTTTGTTATTTCTTTTCTAATCTTTTCTTTCTAATAACTAGGAAGACAAAAGTTACAAAATGAGATTATGTGCCAATATATTTTATTTTAAATGCCTTTGATTTATTCTCTTCAAATTTGCTTTGGCAATGATGCATGGCTTCTGTTGAGAAATGCTACATGTGTACCATGATGTTTCACATTAACATCATTTAACAGTAATTACCTGGAAGTCTGGACCCACTGTCCATTTGTTTTCCATGTTCAAGGTCTTTTACTCTCATGAAGAATATATATGCTTTTGCTATGCACACAACTAGGAAATAAATTGCAACTTTGATTTGGAAATGGTTAAAGATGATGAATGGGCAAGTTAATTTGGTATGAGGAGGTTTTGCCCACTTTCCCTACCTTATCTAATCTGGATTGAGATTTTGGAGGTATGGACCCTCTTTCTGACTCTGTTACTATTCATGCATTGTAAGCAAGCCACTCACCTTTCCTCAACCTTGGTTTTCTCATCTGTAAAATGTCAGGAGGAAAAGAGATCATCTCTAAACTTCTAAGATTTTAAGGCCACATTTGGAGAACCAGGTGAGCATCCTGTTGGCATACCAGAAATGCCCTGGAACAGCTCTAACTAGTTGATAACATATTGAAATCTTTTGTATCACTTATTAAAAGGCCCCTGCTAGAGCTTCCAAGTGCCCCCATTCTGCAATCCCACCACTTTCAATGTCCCTGGCCCTTCCTCCTGGACCTTCAGCCTCCTCCAAATTCCACCAACTAAGGGGCCTCCAGCTGGCATCCATTCTGGTTACTCAGTTTCTGACTCCATCCAGTTTTTAAATATTTTGAATATCTCTCCTGATTATAAGAAGCTCTTTTGCATGCCCAGTGCACAATGCATGCCGGCTCATGACAGAGGCTAAATCATTATCCCTGTGACTAAATCTTCTGAAGTTCACAAAATTGGAGACTATGTTTAGAATTGACCATTTTTACATGTAGTGGGTGGAAATAAAGTGAAAACCTTAACTGAACTTTGTGAGTTTTATCGATTTATGTGTAATTTAAGGTAAAGTTGATACATTTCTTTTTCTAAGTGTGTTCAGCTGTTTCTATAGTTTAAAAAGTAAAGTGATTTTCTTAAAGTTTAGTTTTAGACTTCAAAATAGCAGGATATAGTAATGTATTCTTTTTTAATTTTTTGAATGTCTTTATTGAGGTTTCAGTCACATACCATAAAATCCACCCATTTAAAGTGTACTGTTCAATGGTTTGAAGCATATTCAAGAGTTATGCAACCATCATTACAATCTAATTTTATCACCCTAAATACCCATCCTCCTTAGCTACCACTCCCCATCCCCCTTCCCTCAGCCACTGGAAACCACTAATCTACTTCTGTTTCTATGGATTTGCCTATTCTTAGACATTTCATATAAATGGAATCATATACAACATGTGGTCTTTTATTGATTGGCTTCTTTCACTTAACATTGTTTTCAAAGGTATGAGTATATTCTTAATGTAGAATCAAGTTGAAACCAGAAGCAATCCTGAGCCAAAGTAAATGTCTTGTCAAAAGCTTCAATCTGTGAAGATCTGTTTTATCTCAGATCTCACAAATTCATTGAAAGTCAGGAATCAGAGGCAGTGGGGACTTAATACCCCACTATCCCCAGTGGTAATTAATTTAAAAGGATAATTCCTTAATAACAATAATAGTTTTCATTTTGGAGCCCTAACTAAGGGCTGGGTTCTGCACTAAGCACATTTCTATTTCTCGCTGTAGGTAATTCTTGCTAACCACAGAGGAGTATATTAATATTTTAATTTCACAGAGGAGAAGAAAGAGGTTCAAAGAAGTTAAGTAATTTCCCCAAGGCAAGCCATCTATCCAATGGCAGAAACAGGATGTCCATCCAGATGTGTTTGATATTAAGGTCCATCCCCCTAATTACTTCATTTCATAGAGTTTAAGACTCACACTTTTCACATTTTAGTGTCTCTGAAATTGGGATGCCTCTTACAATTGGTGATGTCTTATTATAATTGGCATTGGTTTTTCTTTCTTACTGGCATATAAAATAGTGGTACATCTTACAATTGATTATATCTTTGTTCTGATAAAACTTGGTATAAAACAATATTGCAAAAAAACAAACAAACAAAAAAAAACAAAACAAAACAATATTGCCTCCCTAAAGGAATTAACCTTTAATAATGAAATTTAAGGATTAGTGGCAAAGTTAGGAGGAGAGGAGGAGATGGGTTTTAAGGGGAAATTCTACCCTCAACATCATAATGTATCTCATAATACAAATGCTTACATGCTTCTGTGGATAAAAGTGATCTGATAAATGCTGTCCTCAGTCACAAACAACTATGTTTTCTGAATATATACTGAAATGGAAAAACTTTGAAATCTAAATTTTTCCATTGCAGTATAGAGCAATGATGGTCTTGCAACATCAGTTAAAGAGCTGTCATTGTTATTCGAATTGATTTTAATTGCATTTAATTCTAAAAACATTATGAAACTTTTAAAGGATGATGTTCCAACTCTGAAAAAGTTGAGGAATCACTGACCTACAGCAAGTTGATATTAGGATATTAGACGTGTATTTGCAATGCCTCATGTATTTCTATATTTTCTTCTCATACTTTCTGCCCACAACATTTTTGAGAAGAAAGTGAATATAAATGTTTTTGCACAAAAAATTCCCTCCCAGTATTTCTCTTTCTGTTTTCTAGCAGAGGCATTCTAAGTGGAGTGCCCTCTGATCTTTCCAGAGCAGAATGAAAATGAGGTAGAAGGAAGGAGGCAAGAGAAACTCATGAGTATTCACTTGTTCAGTTAGGTTACTGTTGACCTGTTCTTTTTTCTTTCTGGTGTTTATCTGGACTGAGTCATAGGACTATAGGCTTTCCTGTCCTGTATAGAGATTCACCCAGTTGAGCTGGAGTCAGGATTTTCTTTTTCTGGACCAATCTCAAACTAGAAACTTAAAAGGAGAGAGAGATAGAGATGGAGAAAAGAGGGAGAGGGAGAGAAGAAGGGGAGGGGGAGGGGACAAAAAGGCAGGGGATAACATTATCATCAGATGATGCTTTTTTAAAAAAGAGCTCCCTCTGGCTGCTGTGTGAGAACAGATTGGAGAATTGTTCTTGAAGATAAGGATAAGACGTGGATTCTTGTCCCGACGCTATTAGATGCTGGATGACTGAGGCAATGCATTGATCTTGGTTTCCTAATGAGGTTAATTATGTCTGTCATATCTAGCTTACAAGTTGTTATGAGATTCAAATAAAATGATGCATATAAAGTGTTTTGAAGAAGCTCAAAGGGAGACACAAATACAAAAATTAATTTAGATGGCAAGGTGCTACATAGCAAAGCTTCTGTGATAATAATTACAACAAAATAGCTACACTTATTAAGCACATATTTTGCATTTTGTCTTCACAGTAGCAATTATGAGAAAGATATTATGACTTTCAATTTAGAGCTGAGCAAACAGACTTAAAGAAGTTAAGCAACTTTCCCAAGGTCACAGTTGCAGAACCAGGATTTAAACCCAGGTGTGGCTGACGCTTAAGCCATAGCTTAAGTCACTCCACTTACATCTTCAATCTTTTTCTCTTTATCACATTTATTGTGAGAACCACAGAAAATATAAATACTTAAAGTATAACTCATTTTGCCCACACATATTATTTATAAACTTGCCTTCTTTTTCTTTTGTGTGTTGTTTTCGGTTTATAAAACTTTTTTTTCTGCTATAACTGAGTTATATGGACAGATGGAATGATAGCAGATAAGAGCTGAATGTCAACAAGTAAGCAGGTCAGCCTTTTTCACCAGACTTAGGAGCCACTGGATAATATTTTCTGGGTTTGATCATTCTTTGTTATTTATATGATACCAAATAAGTTTGCTGAATTATAGAAACTTTTTTCTTTCTTTTTTAAATTGAGATATGATTGACATATAGCATTGTGCAAGTGTAAGGTGTACAAGATGTTGATTTGATACATTTATGTATAGCAATGTGATTACTATCTTAGCATTAGCTAACACCTCTATCACATCATGTAATTATCATTTCTTTTTTGTGGTAAGAACAATTAAGATCTATTCTCTTGACAACCTTGAAGTTTATAATACACTCTTGTTGGCTATAATCACTATGCTGTGCATTAGATCTCCAGAACTTATTTATCTACTACTTTCAAGCTTGTATCCTTAAACAACATCTCCCCGATTTCCCCAACCCCCTCCCGATAAATACGATTCTACTCTCTTTTTTAATGAGTTCAGCTTTTTTAGATTCCACATATGAGTGATATCATACAGTATTTGTCTTTCTCTGTCTGACTTATCTCACTTAGCATAATGCCCTCAAGGTTCATCCATGTTGTCTCAAATGGCAGGATTTCCTTCTTTCACATGACTGGATAATATTCCATTTTGTGTGTGTGTGTGTGTGTGTGTGTATGATATGTGACAAACAGATCACATCTTCTTTATCCATTCATCTGTTGACCAGCACTTAGGTTGTTTCCATATCTTGGCTATTATGAATAATGCTGCATTGGACATGGGACTGCAGACATCTTTTCAATATCCTGTTTTCATTTCCTTTAGCTATATACCCAGAAGTGGGATTGCTGGATCATACGATAGTTCTATTTTTAATTTCTTGAGGTATCGCCATACTGTTTTCCATAGTGGCTGAACCAATTTACATTCCCACCAACAGTGCACAAGGGTTCCTTTTTCTCAGCAACCTCATCAGCACTTGCTATTTTCTTCTTGGTGATAGCATTTTAACAGGTGTGAGGTGATATTTCACTGTGGTTTTATTTGCATTTTGCTGAAGATTAGTGATACTGAGCATCATTTTGTGTACCTTTTGGCCATTTGCATTCTTCTTTGGAAAAATATCTATTCAGTTCCTCTGCCCATCTTAAAGTCAGGTTATTTGTTTTCATTATTGAAATGTATGTGTTCTTTATATATTTTGGTTATTAACCCCTTATCCAATATATGGTTTGCAAATATTTTCTTCCATTCCTTAAGTTGCCTTTCGAGTTGTTTTTTGTTTCTTCTGCTGTGCAGAAGCTTTTTAATTTGATGTAGTGCCATTTATTGATTTTTGGTTTTGTTGCTTGATATTTTGGTGTCATATCTAAAAAAATCATTGCCAAGACCAATGTCAAGGAGCTTTCTTCCCTATGTTTTCTTCTAGGAGTTTTATAGTACCAGGTCTTATGGTTAACTCTTTAATTCATTTCAGGTTAATTTTTGTTAATTTTAAAATATGGGTCCAATTTCATTGTTTTGAATATGGTTATCCAGTTTTCGCAAGAGCATTTGTTGAAGAGACTGTCCTTTCTCCACTGAGTGTTCTTGGCTCCCTTGTCAAGTATTAGTTGGCCATATATGCTGGTATGTATTTCTGGGCTCTCTATTCTATTCCGTTGGTCTCTGTGTCTATTTTTATGCCAGTACCATACTGTATTAATGACTGTAGCTTTGTAGTATAGTTTGAACAAGGACATATTTTGCCTCCAGTTTTATTCTTTCTCAGGATTGCTTTGGCTATTCAGGGTCTTATGTGGTTCTATAGAAGTTTTAGGATTATTTTTTCTATTTCTGTAAAGAATGCTCTTGGAATTTTGATATGGATTGTGTTGAATTTATAGAGTGCTTTGAGTAGTATGGACATTTTAACAGTATTCTTCTGATCCATGAACAAGGGATATCTTTCTGTTTGTGTCTTCTTCAATTTCTTTCATTGAAGTCTTGTAGTTTTCATTGTATAGCTCTTTCACTTCTTTGGTTAAATTATTCATAAATATTTTCTTGATTTGATGCTACTGTGAATGGGATAGCTTTATTTTTTTGCAGATATTTTGTTGTTAGTGTATAGAAACACAACTGATTTCTGTATGTTGATTTTATATCCTGCAAATTTAATGAATTCATTGATCAGATCCAACAGTTTTTGGTTGAGTCTTTAGGATTTTCTATTTATAAGATCATATCATCTGCAAATAATGGCAATTTTACTTCTTCCTTTGCGATTTAGATGCCTTTTATTTCTTTGTCTTGCCTAATTGCTCTAGCTAGGACTTCCAGTACCATGTTGATAAAGAGTGGTCAGAGTGGGCAACCTTGTTTTGTTTCTGATCTTAGAGAAAAAGATTTCAATCTTGCACTGTTGAATAGGATGATAACTATGGGTTTGTTGTATGTAGCTTTACTATGTTGATATATGTTCCTTCTATGTCCAATTTTTTGAGGGCTATTATCATGAAAGGATGTTTTATTTTGTCAAATGCTTTTTCTGCATCTATTGAGATAATCACATGACTTTTATATTTTATTCTATTAATGTGGTATATCACATTTCTTGATTTGTGTGTAGTGAACCATTCTTGCATCCCAGGGATAAATCTCATTTGGTCATGGTGTATGATCCTTTTAATGTGTTGTTAAATTTAATTTGCTAATATTTTGTTGAGAAATTTTGCATCTATATTCATCAGGGATTTCAGTGTATAGTTTTCTTTTCTTGTGGTGTCCTTATCTGGCTTTGGTATCAGGGTAATGCTGGCCTCTTAAAATGAATTTGAAATTATTCCCTCCTCTTCAATTTTTTGCAAGAGTTTGAGAAGGATTGGTATTAATTCTTTAAATCGTTGGCAGAATTCATCACTGAAGCCGTCTGGTACTGGACTTTTCTGTGTTGGAAGATTTTTGATTATGGATTCTATCTCCTTACTCATTATCGGTCTGCTCAGATTTTCTATTTCTTCCTGATTCAGCCTTGGTTGGTTGTATGTTTCTAGGAATTTATCCATTTCTTCTAGGTTATCTAATTTGTTGGCCTATAGTTGTTCATGGTAGTCTTGTATGATCCTATGTATTTCTGTGGTATCAGTTGTAATGTCTCCTCTTTCATATCTGATTTTAGTAATTTGAGCTCTCTTTATTAGTCAGTCTAGCTAAAGGCTTTTTGTTTATCTTTCCAAAAACCAGCTCCTAGTTTTATTAATATTTTCTATTGTTTTTCTGGTCTCCATTTCATTTATTTCTGTTCTGATCTTTGTAATTTCCTTCCTTCTGCTAACTTTGAGCTTAGTTTGTTCTTCTTTATCTAGTTCCTAGAAATGTAAAGTTAGGTTGTTTATTTGAGATCTTTCTATTTTCTTAATATATGTATTTATTGCTATAAATTCCATCTCAGAACTGCTTTTGCAGCATCCAGAGGTTTTGGTGTGTTGTGTTTCCATTTTCATTTGTTTTAAGATTTTTTAAATTTCTCTTTCTATTTCTTCTTTGACCCATTGGTTTTTCAGGAGTGTGTTGTTTAGTTTCCACATATTTGTAAACTTTTGAACTTTTCTTTTGTTGTTGATTTCTAGTCTCATACCATTGTGACAGGAAAAGATACTTGGTATGATTTCAGTATTCTTAAATTTGCTAAGACTTGTTTTGTGGCCTATCATAATCTATCCTAGAGAATGTTCCACATGCACTTGAGAAGAATGTGTATTCTGCTGCTGTTGAATGGAATGTTCTATAAATGTCTATAAGGTCCATTTGGTCTAATGTATGGTTGAAGTCCAACATTTCCTTGTTGCTTTTGTCTGGAGGATCTATCCATTGCTGAAAGTGAGGTTATTGAAGTCCCCTACTATTATTGTATTGTTGTCAATTTCTCCCTTCAGAGCTGTTATTATTTGCTTAATACATTTAGATGCTCCAATATTCAGTGTGTATATATTTACAATTATTATATCTTCTTAATGAATGACCACTTATAATTATATAATGACCTTCTTTGTCTCTTGTTACCATTTTTGGCTTAAAGTCTATTTTGTCTGATATAAATATAGTTCACCTGCTTTCTTTTGACTTCTACTTAAATGGACTATCTTCTTATATCCCTTCACTTTGAGCCTATATGTGTCCTTAAATCTGCATCTTGTAGGCAGCATATAATTGGGCAAAACTTTTTTCACTTGAATGTATTGTCAAAAATTCTGTTATACAGACAAACAGAATAGGACAGAGTCTATGCTTTCTGTATAAAATTATATATATCCACAATGGAATTGGGCCCAGTGTCTGAGCTTTGAGCTATTCATGGGCTTAAATTTATAGCAAAGGGTCAAATATAAGAAATTCTAACTTGTCATATGTTCCTGCTTCCTCACTCCAAACTAAGCCAGTTTTGATGAAAAAAATTCTGTAATGTGAGTGTTGATGAAAGAGCAAACAGACTTTTTTTTTAATAACATGAGATTTAGGAATTAAACACAGCAGGCAGAAGATCCTGTAGGAATTTCAAGTGATATTTTACGATGGTTCACTACAGGATGTTCTAAGCCTTGGTTTACATAGCATGCTACTTTATATAGTATTCTTTATTCTTGGGATCCCAGCAAGAGGAGATATTGTATTGATATAGATAATCATCTCTGCTTCCTTCCTATCTGGACAGGCGGGAAGGGAATAAACAAAAATAACGTCTAGCTCACAGGAGAAGTAGGAAAGAAAGTTTAGAAGAGAAAAGGCCAACATGAAAAAGAAATATGCAGTAGTGGATATTTTGAGTAGGATAAGCTTACATTATGGATCTCCTAAAAGATAAATACGAGTTGAAAATATGTCTGAATGTTTTAACTGAACTTTCTAAGAATTACTAATTTTATGGCCTTTGCAAGGAGGTATCTGCCACATCTTTCAAAATATCCAGGGGTCTTCTTACATTCATTTATCATTTACTCTTCTTTTAATTATGTAATTAGTGGTTGTTTTATTCATCATGCACTTGTAAGGCAGATGCCAGAGACTGGGCATTTAAAAAGTACAAAAAGCAGAACTCTTGTCTGTGGGCTGCTTAACATTTGGTTGGAAGGCCCAGATATATAAAATAATAAAAGGACAAAAGCAATACAATGACAGTGTTTCAGTTAGGAAGAAATAGCAGGGGTGTAGAGAAAAAAACAATATATTGCTGTTTTTATTATTATTTTTTTTGCGATATGCGGGCCTCTCACTGTTGTGGCCTCTCCCGTTGCGGAGCAAAGGCTCCGGACGCACAGGCTCAGCGGCCATGGCTCACGGGCCCAGCCACTCCGTGGCATGTGGGATCTTCCCGGACCAGGGCACGAACCCGCGTCCCCTGCATCGGCAGGCAGACTCTCAACCACTGCGCCACCTGGGAAGCCCTCTATTGCTGTTTTTAAAGAAAACTTCCATTCTACCCAATGGAATAATTTAGTGAGATGAGCACTAGGAAGAGATTGGTCATGGGAGTTTGAGGGTAAAAGCTGGAAAAAGCTGAATTGCGATGCTTCACAGAGGAAAAGACTTCAAGGTTCTTGGTTCAGTCTGGGGGTAGGGGAGGGAAGTAGGGGAAGGTAAAGAATGGAAAGAGAGAAGAGAGGAGCCAGTAAGAAAAAGACAGGCTGGTGTCAGGCCACGAAAGGCCACAGGATGCTCAACATGTCATTTTTAAATTGTTTGTGTCCTTGTGACTCAAAGCCCTCTTTCTCTGACCTTCCTTCCCAGGGTGCTATCTACAGTAAATTTGACTCTTCTCAGGAATGCTGTGTGCAAAGGAGTAGTTTATTGCTGTTGTTTGTGTGTGTGTGACTGCCAAAGAAGGAGCTAAGTTTCACAGGATAGATCTCAGAGAGCACCTGGAAGGGAGGCAGAGTAGGCCTGAGAACCCAAGGCTCAGAAGAGCTCACAGAAATCATAGAGGATTGTGGGCCATGGAGTTGTACCCGGGTCTCCAGGGAATGAAGCCTCAGGTGACATCCAGTTTCCACAGACAAACAGGGATATGATCACACAAGCGGTGCATGTGTGTGTTTCAAGGTGGGGTGGGTAGTTAGAGAAAGGAAATTTTAATCCAAATCTTGGAAGAAATGGTGTTTTAGGATAGCAGCTGGGCATTATAGGGTGACACCCAGCATGAACAAGGCCATTAGCCGACACTCACACGTGCACATGATTTATAAATGACAATATTTTGGCTGCAGTTGGAGATTCACTGTGGGTTTGAAGGAACCCACTTTCAATTCTTCTTCAAGTTGCTAATGGTTCCATAAGAAACAAGGCCCAGACCTGTGGTTTGCAAACTTGTTTTTAACAATGGAATCTTATCTTCAAATAAAGTCTTATCCCAAAGTGCAACAGGTAAACAGAAAAACTCAGTTGCCCTGGTTAAGAGGGTAGCAGTCTTTTCCTTTTGCGCTCTCCCGCACCCGTCCCTTAGAATTCCTTGGGCTCCACAGAGCACAGCCTGAAAAGCAACACCCTAGAACAAGAGGAATGAGACTGTATCATTGGTCTCCTTTCTTGATTAAATTATACTGACCTTGCCAGAAGAAATTCCATTTAGAAGTTTGTGCCAGAAAGTGAAAAATGTTGATACTATCTATAGTATACTAGTATTGGCAAGGGAACAGGGAAATGGGCACTCTCAAATGCTGTTGCTGAGAGTATAGATTGGTACAGTCTTTTTTTTAAGACAATTCATCAAAATTTTAAATGTATGAGCCATGTGATCCCTCAGTTCCACTGAGGAAATCTTTCCTACCGAAATACTCATATATCTGCCCAAAAGTGTATGTACAAGGATGCTCATTATTTATAAGACTATCAAATCAGAAACAAGTTAAATAGAGGAATGGTTAAATAAATTATGCTACCTTCATATAATGGAATATTATTCTCATTAAAATGAAAGAGGTAGATATATATAGATAGATATAGATATAGAAGGATGTCCCTCATACACAAAACCCCCCATATTCTATGAAAGCTATGTAAATACTTCTGATTGCAAAAACAAAAAACCTCCAGAAATAAATGGTTAGTTTCAGGGTTTAGGGTTTATTTCTTGAGAAGCGTAATGGAAGTAAGGGGGCATACACTTTTTATTGTTTGTGTTATTTGGATTGTTTACAAAAGACATGCACTAATTTTATAATTAAAAAAGCAATGAAGACAAAGATAAAAATAGCAACAAAAAATAATTGCTTGTTTCAAGACCTGGTAAGTTTTCTCTTTTATATCAATAAAATTCAAATAATGTAACCTTCTTTCCTTCTTTCCCTGGCTACCAGGAAATCCAGAGTAAACTTTGAAGCATGAACCCAGCAATGACATTGACCTTTAAACCTAGAATATTTACATTTCCTTTTTGCTTTTGTCCTGTTTTTCTATTTCCAGTTAACTTTTTTCCAAAGCTTCCTGGGCTCATTTTTCAAAAGAGATAGGAATAGGTTATAAAGAAAGAGACAAATTCTGAATCCCTCACTCTGAGCAGCCCACATTTCCTTGTTAGAAACTCTCTAGGGCTGAGGAGAAAAGGATTTGATTTACTATTTATACTTTATACTCTGATTATTCTCACGTAGGATCTGAGGACAAGAATTAGTACTCTTGCGGCTATAAAAAACACTTGGCTCTACTTTGGAGTTTTACTTTGTCTCTGCTCCAAACTTAAGAGCTGCAGGGACAGTCAGGAGGCTCTTGAGACAAGACTTGTCTTCATCCCGTAGTTGGTGGGAAATCACTGAGGGTTTTTAAGCAAAGGAGAAACTGGATCTTAACCGTGTTTGAAAAAAAAATAGCTGGCAGAGGAAAAAGTAGATTGGCATGGGAAAAGGCAGAGGTACTCATTAAATATCTGTAGACTGGTTGGATAATTAACGGTTAAATGACCAAGGTAGTTTAAAAGCCTGTGTTTATTGGAAGGGACTGTGCATCATTTGTCAGTAATGCCAGGCTGGATCATTTGGTCTGAACACGGGCTTAGTTAGGTCCATATCATAGGTCCATCTCATAACGGGGAGGGTGTAAATAGCTCAAAGCAAAGACATCCTTTGGTCAGAAAATAAGGAAAGACAATATAGTTTTCCCAGGTACCTTGGCAGTGGCATCTTTATTTGGAGAGGGGCTCATTCTTTTCACTAAGGGTGAAGTATATCTGCCTCATCTCTGAGGAGGGAATGCAGCACCGACTAAGGACACTCTTTTGGGGTCAGACCTAGTTCAGATCTTGTGGGGGGGTTTTGGCTGTGTTGGGTCTTCTTTGCTGTGCGTGGGCTTTCTCTGGTTGTGGTGCGTGGGCTTCTCATTGCGGTGGCTTCTCTTGTTGCCGAGCACAGTCTCTAGGCACTCATGCTTGAGTAGTTGCAGCACTCGGGCTCCAGGGCACACGGGCTTCAGTGGTTGTGGCTCGTGGGCTCTAGAGCGCAGGCTCAGTAGTTGTGGCGCACAGGCTTAGTTGCTCTGCAGCATGTTGGATCTTTCCAGACCAGGGCTCGAACCCGTGTCCCTGCACTGGCAGGTGGATTCTTAACCACTGTGCCACCAGGGAAGTCCATAGTTTAGATCTTGATTCTGTCAATTATTAACTGTGTGACCTTGAGCAACCCCTCAGCGCCAGTTTCTTCCATTGTAAGTAAAAGTGGAGGTAAAAACACCCACTTGCATGGGTGGGAGGGTAAAATGAGGGAAGGCAAGTTAATTTTAAGGACCAAGTGTGGCTTTCTTTTTATCTTGTTTTTAAATATTACACTCTGTACCCCCAACAGGACTTAGGGATGCAGTTGTTATTTATTAGTGCAAGCAGCCTGAGGTATCTGTTTTAGGCCTTTGTACATTGAATAATTTACAGAATTATTAGCTGGTCTGTGTTCTCCCCGTTTGTTTTGTTTTGTTTTTTTGTCTGTTTCGCGTTCTCCCTTTAGATCTGGGGATGGGGGTCACCGCGCAGAGAGATGCCCCACCTGGCAGGGCCCTGCCCACCCATCCCCGCCCTGGAGCTCAAGAGCCGAGCTCAGCTCCTGACTCTGGGAGGGCGGCATCTAGACCTCCAACCTACCCTCAAAGGCTTCGGAGTTGCTGGCCCAGCCTGCCAATCTGCCCCGCCCTGCGGGTGCGCAGTTTACAGTAATTCCAGGTCGCTTGGTCAAGGAGAGTCCCATCCCCTGCAGCCGGTCCGCTGGCTCTGTGGGTCCTGCCCACCATGGAGCAGATGTCAAAGAAATCAGTGACTCAAAGAATGTTACTAAATTAATATCGGTGTTTTGTGACGGTTATATTTCAAATGCACTGGGATCAGGGACTTCCTCGTTTAAAATAAAGCCCATATTAAACCTCCTTCCATCATGCCTGACAAACACGCGGGGTCTCAGCTGCTTTTCTGTCCCTGCTCACACCTTGCCGCCCCTAGGCTGGGCGTGGCAGGACGCTTCTCACTGAGGAGGGAGAAAATCACCCAGATTCTAGCAAAAATTCTTGTCGCCGCGCCTGGGACTTACAGTGACTGTTCTCCGGCAGTGCTCCTAAAGGGCAGGGTTCACCCTGCTCCCTCTCCTCTCCTCTCCCACGTGGGCGCCGCCTGCTGCGAGGCACCGCCCACGCCTTGTGAGGGAGTCGCTGAGCGCTGACTGTCGTGGGCTTCTGCTGCTGCCACCATGCTTCTGCTCTCCTCTCCGCTTCTGCTGCTGCCGCTCTCCTGACACATCGCAACAGGAGCAGCCGGATGGCGCGCTGCCCTGACACTTCCACCCATCCCCGCCGCCGACTCCATCCCCAGGTATCCTGCTAACATCCAGCCTTCCCGGAGCCCAGTGCCACTGGCCAGTCTCCTCTTGGCAGCAGGTGGTGTGGGGAGTAGAGGAGGGGAAGGACCACAGTGAAGTCAAAGTACTTCTGTAGGTCAGAGTTTATTGTTTCAGAGAATGGAGTGACTACCCCAAAGTGTAGTTGTATGAGTACAAATACACACATGCATTTTTTGGGGGAAAAGTATCAAAGAATCAATGACTCAGAAAGTGTTATCAAACTAGTATTGGTATTATGTGTGTGTTGTTTTTCAAATGCATTGGGATCAGGAGCTCAATGGTTAAAATAAATGTGTTGGGGAAAAAAAATCCAAGTTAAGCTTCCCTCCACCATGCCTGACAAATATGGGGTTTATTAGTTACTTTTCCCTTTTCAAATACAAATCTGTAAGGAGTCCCCTTCCCAAAGATTCCCCCAGGACTCTCTCTGCTAGAGCATTTTTGCCTTTGCTGATGTTTCCTCCTTAAATACTCTTGGGAATATTTACTGTACAGAACAAGCTCTGGTATCTTAGTGCTCTTGGTAGCAGATGAGGAAAATGGGGAAGAATGTACATTTAGAGAGTATAACCACATTCCAGGCACCTTTTAAACTCTGTCTTTTTAAATCCCCGTGCCTTCAATCCCTGTTTCTCATATGAAGAAACTGAGGCAAGAGAGATCAAATAACTTGCCCAAGTCACAGCATTTGAATATAGATCTCAAAAGTCTTTGGATCCAAAGTCAATACCTTTTCTACTCCACTAAGAGTTTCCTGAGGGAAAACTTTTATCACTGGTGAAATTTGCACTTTAATATTAAAATACTTTTAAACCCTACTTCCTTTGGGGGGAAAATGTATGTTATCTCCTAAATCATCAGCATTATAGAATATGAGAGCTCTGAACTCCCACTTGCCCCCTGACTAATCTCTCTCCGGAGTTCCCTTTCTTCAGTGGGATCCTGCTGCATGCTGGAGCTATGGGAGGATATGCAGGAGGAAGGGGCTTTGGATTGCAATCATGGAAAGCAAAGCAATTTGACTTCTCACAGTGCTCAGATTAACCTCCTTTTAGTAATCCCCTTGTGTATATGCTTGAATTGCATTATCAAAGGCCCCCTTCTGTCACCTTAGCCTTGATGTATGTCAGTTATCTGGAAGAGGCTGAGGGAAAAACCAAATTGTTTTTGTTAAGTATTTTTGAAGAAGTATTTATAGGATTATGAGAAAATGGATGTAGTGGGAGGAGATTTCCTTTTTAATCTAAACTCAAAAGCTAGAATTTAGATCTATCTGATGAGTATGTTGGGTTGGGTATCTATTGTCAGGTGGGGAGAGGGGGCCTTGAGGAACACTCAAAGAGATACACCTTGAAGAAAGAATCATGCAGGTAACCTTGACCCATAACAAAACTTGGGTGGTAGGAGGGAAGGAATTTACATCTTAGAGTTTGTCACCAGCAATGTTTTCTCTGGCTGATGTCCAAGAATCCCAGAGAAAAGAGTCATTGGTCCAACTTGGATAGTGGCTTTCCCTAAGCCAATCAACTCTAGCCTGCATGTGAGATCATGTTAGAATATGTCAACTCCTGGGGTGGCCAAGCTGAGGGGCTGCTAGAGAAGAGGAGGGAGTACTGAGCAGATAATTCCATAGATGTTTCCCACATCAAGCCATTAGCAGAAGCCATGGCTAGGATTTGAAGGTTAACTCTCACTGCCATGCCAATGCACTGGCTCCATCATCAGTACGTTTGAGTAAGTAAAAAACGGTACACAAGTTCTTAAAAAGCTGTTTAAAGAAAGCCAGTGGGGTTCTGAGTTTAGATGGTGGACTGAATGTATGTATAGGCATCCCTCACTATCAGTGGAAGATTGGTCCTGGACCCCTGCAGATACCAAAACCCTTGGATGTTTAAATCTCTTATATAAAATGGAATAGTATTTGCATATAACCTACACAATCCTTCTGTATACTTTAAATCATCTCTAGATTATTTATAATACCTCATACAATATAAATGCTACATAAATAGTTGTAAATACAGAGTAAATGCTATATAAATAATTGCCGCTGCGCAGCAAATTCGTTTTGCTTTTTGGGACTTTCTGGAATTTTTTTTCAAATATTTTTGATCCACAGTTGGTTGAATCCATGGATGTGGAGCTTGCAGGGAGGACTGAATGTATCTAACCTCACCTCCATGAAGTACCTACCCTAAAACCACATTAAAGAGGTTTTTTACAAAAGACATAGACGCAAATACAGGGAAAATAAGAAAGTTGGTAACAGCAATGAAATTTTGGAAGCTGGAAAGCATATGGACAAGAGGTAACAGGTCCAAGAAAGCTGGCTTTAAACCACAGAATCCTCAAAATGTTCAAGAATTGGCAGCATCAGGTACACCTAGGACTGGGATAAAGGAGAGATCTTAAATAAGGAAGAAAAACTACTTGAGAAGCAATTAGATTTCTAGCTGCCTTTCCCCCTCTTCATGGCATCAAGTAATTGTCCCTTCCATATTCTGAGAGAAAACTTGAGGTTTTGTTTCTGTAGAAAGTTAAGTAAATGGTCCTAGATTGAGGGATGCCAGGCACAGTTGAGAGCAGTGCTTCTTACTCGGGGGGGAAAATGAACTCATATGTTCTGATTCTCCAGACTTCTTCCCTCACCTGTTTCTCAGCCAGACTTTCATCCATCAGGCAGGAGACTGAAAAATTCTTCTCTGCGAATCTGACCAAAACACAAAGAAAATGTAAGAATGTTGACTTCAAAGGTCCCCCAAGAAACAGCTCACCCAGGTCACCTTAAAATTCAAAGCCAGCAAGCCCTGCTGACTTGTTCAGTGCTTTTAATCAGTTTTTTAGTTCTCCAATATTAAGAGCAGAAAAACAAGGATTACCAAATAACTGAGGACAGTCCCCAAGGAAAATGATAGAGACCCAATGAATACAAGAAAAAGGCAACATGGAGCAACATCAGGTAAGCAGGGAGAAAAACAAACAAACAAACAAGACTTCCTTTATCCTCAGAGAATAGACAACACTGCATACATGAAACAAGAATAGGATGCTATAAGAAAGGATCACTTACAGAACAAAAAAGATGTATTAGAAATTAAAAACATGTTAATGAAATTAAATATATATATATAAAATAAGAGGTCCAGAAAGAAAGAACAATGTAAATAAATGGAGCAGAGAAAATCACCAATGAAATAATTCAAGAAAATTTCTCAGAACTGAAGAACATGAGTTGTCAGAGCAAAAGGGCCTATGGAGTCCTAAACACGGTGAATGAAGGTAGAACCTCACAAGGGTACACTAAAATTTCAGAACTCTGGAGCTAAGAGAATTTACATCAGTTTCTAGAGAGGAATAAACAGGTCACATAAATTAAGAATCTAAATACCTTTGGACCTCCTCACAGTACCACTATAAATAAGGCAATGGAGCAATACCTTTAAAGTTCTGGAAGGAAAATTGTTTCCAACCTAGAATTTTATACACAGCCAAACCATCAATCATGCAGGGCTACTGTGTTGCTCAACTCCAAGGAGCAACATTCAGAGTACAGTGTTGCACAGTTAAGTGGCTTACATTCAAGTATGAGGATGGAACAAAGACATTTTCAGACACTGAAATCTCAAAAACTTATTTCCCATACACACTCTCTCAAAAGATTCCTGGGGAATGTGCTCTACTAAAACAAGACAGTAAACCAGGAAAGAGGAAGACATGGGATATAGGCAGGGCTGGCTTTTTGGGCATCAACCCATACAGTTGCACAAGGTCCCACAAAGAGAAGGGCCCCATGAAAGTTCCCTGGTGGCCTAGTGGTTAGGATTTCAGGCTTTCACTGCTACGGCTCAGGTTCAATTCCTGGTCAGGGAACTATGATCCCACAAGCTGCGTGGTGCAGCAAAAAAACAAAAAAAAAAAAGGACCCCATACTTTTGGTTTTTTTTAAGAGTTTTTTGATGTGGACCATTTTTAAAGTCTTTATTGAATTTGTTACAATATTGCTTCTGTTTTATGTTTTGGTTTTTTGGCCACAAGGCATGTGGGATCTTAACTTCCTCACCAGGGATCAAACCCGTACCCCCTGCATTGGAAGGAGATGTCTTGACCACCAGAGAAGTCCCAAGAGCCCCATACTTGCTTTAATGCTCTGCTGTTGCCATCTTGAAATTCTTAATAATTTTTCACACAAGGGACTCTGCATTTTCATTTTTCACCAGGCCCCACAAATTATGCATTCCAGTCCTGGATACAGGAAACAGTTGATCCAACTCAGGAGAAAGGCAAAGGGAATTCCCATGAGGACAGTGAAGGGAGATTCCAGGATAGCTATCAACAGACATAGAGGACAATTCTCCCAGACAGGAGCATGAGATTCAAGAGGCAGACATGATGGTGGCTGTCATAAAAGTTTCCACTGCTGTTTAACCCTCTTTTTCAACCTGAGGACAGAAGGCTTGAATGAACCTTGCCCAGATTCTTATCTGTGTCATGACCATTTGTTGATGAAGTTCCTGCTCTGTTTTTCATGCCCTGCTGCCTGAATCAGCTGAGGACATTCATTTCATCTCATCAAACCTTCTGCTTAAACCTGTATCTGAGAGCTGGGGATAGGGTAGAAAATAGTCCATCTCATACCCTCTGACCATATTTCTGCCTGACTCCAACACCATGCTCATCTGGTGGCCTTGCCAGATGCCCCAACTCTGCAGAGTTTACTAAGACTAGCTTACTACCTTGCCCACTGACTTGCCCAGAAAGGGCTCTTATGAACTCTCAAGGAAGTTCACATCAAGGGATTCTGTTGCATGTATCCTTGAGTTTTCGATTAATAGTGTAACTTTGGTCTGTCTTTATGTAGCTACAGAATTTTCAAAACTAAACTGTGTTGTTTGGGTATATAAATATTGGTGGTAAGACCATAAAGAAAGCAGGAATGACTAACACAAAGTACAAAGTAGTAGTAAACTCTGGGTGGCTACTGAGGGGGAGTAGGCAGAGGAGGATGCAACTGGGGTAGGTGCAGGGATCTGATAAGGTGCTGTTAATATTTTATTCTTAAACTAGGCAAGGTGGTGAGTACATGGGTATTGGGTTTTTATTCTTCTTTAAACTGGGTCTACATTTTAATAAACTCTTCTGAATACGTGATACAGTAAGAAATAAAATAAAACAATGAATGTCAATGCCATTATCATAGGATAGATTTAATCAATGGCCACATTTGGCCCTTGAGCTACACCAGTCCACATAGTCCTTTCATCATGGAATCTTAAATAGAAGACCTTACACCATTCAGTCCAACCTCCTTTTTTTTGACACCATTATTGTATAAGTTGCAATACAAACTTATAAGTTCATGTTGTTTCAGATATTTGGTGAGTTATTAGACTTCCTACTGGTGTTTCTGTCTTTCTCCATCATCTGGGTCTTTTATCCTTCTGAAGGGTATGCTTAAGATTTTCTTCATTGGCCTTGATAATTTCATTTTGCTCAGATATATGGCGTGAGGTGGTGGATGGGGAGACTGAAGGAGCAAATTCTGTTTTTCATTATCAAGCCCTCCTGCCTTTACTTCTCCCCCAGTATGTATCCATTTGGGGTTTACTCAGTTCAATGCAAAGAGCCTGGGGACCTGGGATCTTTTTGCCAAATTAAATATGAGCTTAACTCACTGACATATTTCTCAAGTGATCCATTGGTCCAATGAGTAACATCCTGGAAGAAGCATGAATTATTGTTAGTCATAATTATTCCTTCACCTTTCCTGGAATGCCTTTGAAGGCATCAGGCATCAGCAGTATCTGTCATCAAAAGCTCTTTTGTCTGCAGTTTCTGTGATTGCATTCAGCTTGTTCATGGCAGAGAAAGAGTTTTTCTTCCTAAGATGATGGCTTTCCTTTTATAAAAAGTATCCACTATCCAGCCCACCTGCAGAAAGGAAGTTGGCACAGGTTCTGAAGAGCCAATCAATTCCTTAGCTGTTCTTCTTGAACAAGCAACCCTTTCTTGATAGCTCTAGAATTTTACTCTAATTGCAGAAGTTGAGTAACTTGTCAGCTGGCCATTTGTAACCAATAAAACTGAAGAGATTGCCCACCACTATTTAAATTTTGGATCAATAAACAAGATCTGTAGTTTTGGAATTGTGTCTTAAGGGTTGACTATACTGTGGATTACATCTGGACAAGATTAATGCTGTAGTTCTTGGCATTTCTGACATGAAAGAATTAGAAATCTAAGTCAGAACAATGCCTATTAACTTGTTAACTTGAATAAAATCTTTTATTCATAACAGGATAGTCCTTCAAACACAAGACCCCTCTGTTATCTATACTACATTAGTTGTTTTCATTGTAGAATGAGTAAAGCATAACCTGAAGCAATGAGATATGAGAGGTATTAGTTATAACTGTTTTTGGTTGCAAAGGACAGAAACTCTTTGGTAGAAGCTTAATAAAAGTAGAAGATTTACTGTAATAAGGAGACAAGGGGATCATAGAAGCCAAGGATAAAAATGTGATTTACCCTCAAGAAGGGATTGGAACCAGGAATTAGAACAACCCAGTGACTCTTTTTCTCAACTCTGCTCCCCTCTACTTGTGAACATCATTTTTCTCCCCCTTCGCAGGTCAGCTTTTCTTTACTTCCTGGCTGAATGAGACCACTCCTGTGTCAGTTCTATGTTAGGATAGTCTAGGCTTTGCTGAAGAAAGAATGAAATCCTAAGCCATAAAGATTTTTTTCCTCACTCATGTCATCATTTTCTGTGGGGTGGGTAGCCTTTCTCCATCTTACAGCTGCATCATCTGGAACATGTGGCCTCCAAGGTCACTGTGGTGGGGAAACAAAGTGGAGTGATACGAGGGTTGTTTTCAACAGCGAAGCCCACAAAATGGCTTATATCACTTCTGTCCATTTCCCATTGGCCAGAACTTAGTCCCATGGCCTCAATCTAACTGCAGGGGAAACTGGGAAATGGAGAGGATCACATGGATAGTTAGTGAGCACTAACTGTCTCAGTTATCTCTCCAAACAACAGATAACCCAGAACAATTAGCCAAAGTTCTTGTTTCCTGTTAGTGTTATATTAGTCCAAACACCAAATTTCTAGGAAAGAGACTTTGGCCCAGCTTTGGTCAGATGTCCACTCTGACTCGGTGTGCTCTGTCTTGGAGAGAGGCTCATGTTGAAGAGAAGGGCAGTACTCAGAAAGAGGAGGCCCTTCAGACAATTAGTTAGCATCCACTACCTGGAGGCATGTTTTATTTCTGAAACCTCTGAGAATCAGTCTCTCCCTTATGCTATTTCTCAATGATGGTGTCTGTGTTTTATGGAATTCTTTAGTTTAAACATGAAAATATAGTGAACCTGCTGGAAGAGTTAGAACTTACTGGTTTTCTTTCTAGATAATTGTCCGTAAAACCTATGTCTGGAAATAAGGTGCTTGAGTTAGGAGGTGGTTACCAGACATATAAATGTGAAAAATCATTTTTCCTGATCTCAGTTGAGAGCTACTAGAACACAAAGGTGGCACTGAGCCCCTCCAAATGGGACTGCGGTGGTAGCCATGAGGATTGTTCCAAGTATTCCCATTCTCTTCTCCTTCTGGATATGTGGTAAGATTGCACTTCTTTGCCTCCTTTGTAATTAGGTGTGAACATGTGACTTGCTTTGGCCAATGAAATGGAAACATACATGACATGTCACTTGCAATCAGAGGCTTTAAGGGCCAGTGCCTGATTCCCTATATTTTCTTCTCCCTGCTGAGGAAATTGTGAACGCACATGATGAGATGGAGTAGCTCACCCTGGATCCCCTTGCTGGGCATTTGACAAAAGCAAACAACTTTGGTTGTGTGGAGCCACTTATTTAGACTCTGGGACTATTTGTTACTGTAGAAAACGTAGTCCCTTCTGTCTACTGCACCTCCCTTCATAGCCATCCAGTCCACAGAGGACCCCCACCCCTGAGCACAATCATATGTGACAGTCCTGATCAAAGCAGTCTTCCTTCTCTGTGTTGGCCCGAGGAGGCCAGCTGTGTGGTTTGCACCAGATTGGCAGTGATCGTGACACTTGAGCCCAATAACTCGGTCTCTTATAACAAAAGCCATATGATTTATAGGGTCACAGATATTTTAAACTGGAAACTTTTTGGATGTGGAAGACTACAGGATAGATTATGTTTGAAATAAATATTTAGACATTCTTCACCGCTGCCACCCTCCAGAAGGATAGGCTGATTCACTATGCTTACCACAGACTGCCTGCACAGACTCTGCTTTGTTAAAGATTAGATAAAGATGAAGTGCTAAATAGAGAGCAAGGAAGAGCATGAGACTCTGCTGCGATTCAATGCAGACAAAGCCTGCTTGTCTCGCTACAGCAGCTGTAACATCCCTCACAGTCTCCAGACGAATGAGCCACACTCTAACTCACTTTCTAACAAGTTTTGCTTAAAGAGGTCTCAGGTCAAATCAAGAATCAAGCAAATCTGATTACTTGTTAAAGGACCAAATTTTACTTTAGTTATTAAAGATAAGAAAATTAAAGAGGTATATGGAGATAAAGAGGAAATTCTAAGAGCTTATTCAATACAGATAGGACGCAGCAGGTGACCAAACTGAATTTCTAAAAATCTTATGAAAAGTATTAATGGCGCAAGCCAAGGAGTACTTTGAAGACACCAGAGATGAAGGTAAGGTAGTGAAAATTGCCTGAGAGCAGCAGGAAAGGAAGTCACAGTCTTTAACCTAAACACTTGATTGTGCATCTCCTCCTTAACATTCCCCCAAATGCTTGGCCTTAACAGCCCCAAATTATGGTTTGGAACTCCTTTAAAGAGGCTTAGCATTTCCTGTGCATGCTCTTCTTGACTCTGGTGATCAGCGCTAGGCTTGTCTTAGGCTCAGGGCCATGCCCAGCCAATAGGCTGTGTGCAGATGAGAAAAGAGGTCCCATCTTCCTTGAAGATGCTGCTATGAGCCAAGACGTTCAGCCTGGAGAGCAGAGCACAGACCAGATTTCAGAATCCACTCACCTTCTTGGCCTGACCCTGAGGTACAGGGCCCAGCCTAACACCTATATCCAACACCTATATACAACATCCTGCCTGTTTGCCCACTATCCTTGAATTCTTTCATTGTCCAGTCTGGGAGCTGCAGTGTACAAAATTTGGAACTTAGCATGAAATTCCCCAAAGAAGCTTTGATGATGGGGGGGAAGAAGAGAATGACAATAGTAGTTATTATAATTATTAACTATTAGTCATTAATAATATTATTATGATAATGAGCTATTATGGCAATCAGGTTTCATAGCATACTCCCGGAAAAGCCAAACTTAACGAATAATGCTGCTAAATTCTCCTACTAATAATATTGGTTTAAATTCTTGTCCTGGAGCAAGGGCTACTGGCTCAAATCTCAAATGGGAGGAGAAAGGAGAACATGAGGAGAAGGAGATGATAAAGGAGCAGGAAGAGAAGGAAAGAATTAACTTCTTTCTTAGGCCACATGTTGAAATTAGTGATGTCCACTTTGGGCAATTTTTCTACCTCCTTTCTACCTCTCCTAGGGTGTCCTGTGCCCTCACTGTATCCACACACACCCCTGACCCACTTCCAGAAGGGTACCATGTTCCAGAATTATCTACTTTTCTTTCCCCAGCAAACAAAGCCCATCTTCTTGGTGCTGCTCATTTATAAGAAGGAAAGTGCTCTGACTGAACCAAACCACACTAAGATAAGAATAACGGATGATCACTGTACTTTCCTAGAAGTGTTTCCCCCCTCTCTTTTTTATATTTGCTATTTGTTTTCAAGGGGTTGGTTACCAAAATGAAGGCCCATCTCTGGCTGGATATTTGCTCCTGGAAACAGCTCCCCCAAGCTGTTCCTGCTTCATGTATTTCCTTCCCTCTTTTCCCTTAGGTACCCCTGGTTTTCTAGAGGCTCTAATGTTTTTCTACAGTGATTCTCTTGCTGGAGAAGTAGCAGGGACCCTGGTGGTGGGGCAATCTTAGGGAGCGGGGGAATGGAATAGAGATTACATTCATATTTTTAGTTGGGGACACATATACTAGGTACAAAGCGGATTCTGAGGCAGGCTGGGGGTCTTATGTAGATATCATACGTCCACACCCTGCAGCAGTACACACTCCAGGACCTAAAAATCTTTGCAGAAAAAGAGTGTTTTCTGTAGTGAGACATGCCTAATTAGATCTGAGTCAAACATGAATCAGTGCAGTGTACATAATATTACTGTCAGAGTATCTCTCAGCTGACGTTGAGTTGCCTGAAATTTCACATTATGGGAAATTATCTTTTTAATTAAATAACTTTATGGTGAATAACATGTTCTATAGTGAACAGTAAGTGAGCTAATGATGGCCCCTTTAAAACAAAGCATAATAGGAAGAGAAAGTTATATTTTTAATGGATCCCCAAATTATGTCTGCGTCACTATTAATATCGGTTGATAAAGACAGACTGGTTCTTAGAATATTGATTCCACAGCCTGTAGAAAATACTAAAAATACAATCTTGAAATGTGAAACAAAGTAAATATATTACTTTAATTCATCTTTTAGGACTTCAGTAGGAAATTACTCAAGTTACACAACTAAAGACTTTTGCTAGAGTTTCCCCATCTTCTTGCCTCTGCTTCATTTGCACAAACATAAAAGGAATGTGCTGGTCTTTTTCTTTTTATTCTAAAAACAGAAATTGGAAGAACTTTTTGAGAATATTTGATACGACTAAGCTCAAGAACAAACAGTCAGAGGAATTGTCTCCTTGCAATCAAGTTTGGGTTGAAGAAGGGCTTACTCAGCACCCCGGGTACTCAGGGCTCTCCAGAGAGACCAATGCCTGGAGGCTGCTCAGTGGGAGGGGTGAACAGTGTCATTAGTCACTGGGTTTAAACAAAGGGGCCCTACAATGGCTATTTTGTTTTCTGCTTCCCCAAAGAAGGAGGCTAAAGAATATGCTACTCATGATTAATTCTGGAGAAAAAATTCCATGCAACTAGAATTTTTTCCAAGATTTAAAACAAACAAAATGTTCAATCCATATCAAAACCCTCTTAGGACAACTGATACTGTGCAGTGTGGAGAGTGCTTAGGAGAATATGCTATTTGTTCTTATCCTTTTCCAGGACTTGTTCATCCTCGTGGCAAATTTCAAGACCAACAAAAGACAAAGGCAGAGGCTGCCCCTGGACGAATGATGAGTGGGGCAGCATGGGGTGGAGCACAGAGGGAATTGAAGGGTTGAAAATGGGGGGCAGCTCTCCACTCGTAAACTGTAATAAAACCCCTGAGTCAGTCACTTAATCTCTTGGATCTTAGTCTCTTTATCTGTGAAATGGGTGACAGGACTAGATCAGCAGTCCCAACCTTCTCTGCGAAGACTTCCCTGATTACTCAGGTTGTATTTTTAGTTCCTTTTCAATATACTATATTTAAATTTTATTCTATTCAAGTATAGTTGATTTACAATGCTGTGTTAATTTCTGCAATGCAGCAGAGTGATTCAGTTATACATATATATACATTATTTTTCAGATTCTTTTCCATTGTAGGTTATTATAAGATATTGAATATAGTTCCCTGTGCTATACAGTAGGACCCTGTTGTTTATCCATTCTCTATATAATAGTTTGCATCTGCTAACCCCAAACTCCCCATCCATCTCTCCCCCACCCCCCTCCCCCTTGGCAACCACAAGTCTGTTCTCTATGTCTGTGAGTCTGTTTCATAGATAAGTTCATTTGCGTCATATTTAAGATTCCACATATAAGTGATATCATTTGGTATTTGTCTTTTTCTTTCTGACTTACTTCACTTAGTATGATAATCTCTAGGTCCATCCATGTTGCTGTAAATGGCATTATTTCATTCTTTTTTATGGCTGAGTATACGTACCATATCATCTTTATCCATTGCTCTGTCGATGAACATTTAGGTTATTTCCATGTCTTGACTATTGTGAGTAGTGCTGCTATGAACATTCGGGTGCATGTATCTTTTCGAAGTATGGTTTTCTCTGGATATATGCCCAGGAGTGGGATTGCTGGATCATATGGTAACTCTATTTTTAGTTTTTTGAGGAACCTCCATACTGTTTTCCATAGCAGTTGTACCAATTTACATTCCCACCAACAGTGTAGGAGTGTGCCCTTTCCTCCACACCCTTTCCAGCATTTGTTATTCGTAGACTTTTTAATGATGGCCATTCTGACTGGTGAGGATGATATACCATTTTAAATTCCCTAACCATGACATTCTGTTAGGCATAATTCTTTTTTTTTTGTTATACTGACTTTTTAAAAAAGTTATTGATATATGAAAAAGTTATTGATAAAGTTATTGATATATATTGATGTTCAATTGGCATAATTCTTATTCAGTACATACAGATTTATATTTTGTCAGTGACTATAGAATTTTAGTCCTGGTATGTGTAAATTGCAGATCACTCCTTCCATGGGTAGCTGTGAAAGAGAGAAATGAAGGTTGAAACTTGCAAAGAAACTAAAGCAGAGAAACTAAAGGAGAGATTTTTGAAATAAAGACTGAGGCAGACCAAGGGAGACAAGAGGTAATAATCCTGGGCTTTGGAAGTACCTCCTGTGGTTTTCTTCAGGAGGACAAGGGGAGAAATGCATGTGCTGGCATGAAGTTACCATAGGCAGATGCAGGGCTGCAAAACTCTGGGTATTATGGGTGATCAATTCTCAAAGGTTTTTCCATCGAAAGCTTCCAACATTGCTCTGGGATCCAGGTATTTAGGAGGCAGAATCCAGGAGATAGAAGTCAAATTTCATGTTAGGCTTGGTTCTCCCTAAAACGAGGATTTTAAAGCAAGTTGTTTGCTTAGATGTTATCCTAGGAAGTCAATACAAAGTGTTAATGAACATATTACTGCTGTGGTCAGTGGGGGCCCCATGCCTATAGAGACCTCTGGGACACTTGCAGCCCCTGCCTCTGAGTTGTCCCACCTGAGGGGTGAGAAGTGGTGCTTTTCCCACCAACTCTCTTTTGCTCCAGGAGATATTAAGTCCCCAGCACTTCCAGCGTGCTCCTGACCAAGTCTGCCCCTGCAGCTGGAAAAAGCCTCAGGCAGAGTTGCAGATACTTATAGCAGAAAGCCCTTGGCATGTAAGCAATATGGACAGGGCAATAGTGTGTCTGATAGAAACCACCAAGTCACAAAATAAGAAAGGACGTGAACATTCAGAGGAGGACCAACTCCAGAAAGAATTCTTCTCACTATGGTTACTTTTATCAATTCTGTAAAATGATTTATAAATATCTTATTGAAAATGCAGAAAAGAAGGTCCTGAAAGGTATCTTGCTAGTGAGTATGAAATGGTAAATGGTTGAATATCCATAGAGTAGTGATGATTACTAAGGTAAGATGTAGAAAAGTTATATTTATTTTAGTACAAGAAAACATAGTTCTAACAGCTTGCAGAGGTTTACTCCAGACATTTCCCCTAACGTGGTTTCCACCATAAGGACTTAAGTTCTTGAACCACAAGTCCTCCGGCGTCAGCGTTCTTAAGAATGTGGTCTGCATAGTTGAGGAGCTGCTATTGTACAGGCTTTTATTATTTCATTTCTTATTTATGTTGCTCAACCCCATTAGAAACTGAATTCTCTATAGTGATGCAGCCCTCTGAACTTTTCATAGCATCCAGAACAACTCCTGGAACATAGTGGTTCTTCAGTACTCCTATTGATGCGATCCTAAAATTTTAAAATAGTTTCAAGGTTGTAGGAAACCTTAGGAAAATGTATGTTTATAATGAAAAATATGTCTTGACAACTGATCAAAGATATGAATAGTTCGCACAAGAGGAGGAGAGTCACACGAGAACAGTCAACAGATGTGAACCATATTGAGCTCCTCTAGTAACTCCATTTGGTGGAGTCTATCATTTGATCTGGCCAGAGCCCTTCTATTTGGCACCCTGTCTTCCTTCCTTTCATTCTTTCTTTCTTTCAACATCTTTATTGGAGTATAATTGCTTTACAATGGTGTGTTAGTTTCTGCTTTATAACAAAGTGAATCAGCTATACATATATCCCCATATTTCCTCCCTTTTGTGTGTCCCTCCCACCCTGTTTTCACAATGTTGATTCTTCCAATCCAAGAACATGGTATAATCTCTCCATCTCTTTGTATCATCTTTAATTTCTTTCATCACTGTCTTATAGTTTTCTGCATATAGGTCTTTTGTCTCCTTAGGTAGGTTTATTCCTAGGTATTTTATTCTTTTTGTTGCAGTGATAAATGGGAGTGTTTCCTTAATTTCTCTTTCAGATTTTTCATCATTAGTGTATAGGAATGCAAGAGACTTCTGTGCATTAATTTTGTATCCTGCTACTTTATCAAATTCATTGATTAGCTCTAGTAGTCTTCTGGTAGCACCTTTAGGATTCTCTATGTATAGTATCATGTCATCTGCAAACAGTGACAGCTTTACTTCTTCTTTCCTGATTTGGATTCCTTTTATTTCTTTCTCTTCTCTGATTGCTGTGGTTAAAACTACCAAAACTATGTTGAATGAGAGTGGTGAGAGTGGACAACCTTGTCTTGTTCCTCATCTTAGGGAAATGGTTTCAGCTTTTCACCATTGAGAACGATGTTGGCTGTGAGTTTGTCATATGTGGGTTTGTCATACATGCCTTTATTATGTCAAGGAAAGTTCCCTCTATGCGTACTTTCTGGAGGGTTTTTATCATAAATGGGTGTTGAATTTTGTCGAAAGCTTTTTCTGCATCTACTGAGATGGTCATATGGTTTTTCTCCTTCAGTATGTTAATATGGTTTATCACATTGATTGATTTGCATATTTGAAGAATCCTTGCATTCCTGGGATAAAACCACTTGATCATGGTGTATGATCCTTTTAATGTGGCACCCTGTCTTTAGATTAATGCTCTTCCTTCCACTCCAGACAAATGGTTCTGATAGGGACCACCAGTTTTAGTACCCAAATCCCTGACCACAGTTGATTGGTTTAGGAGTGAGTGACTGACCCTTGCCAATAAGACTCCTTCCCTGGGAATGTGGAGTTGGTAAAGACATGCAGTCACCATAAATATGAAGCATGGGAACACCTGGTGGCCAGGTTTCCAACTATGTGAAGGAAGCCAGGTTGAGAAAAGCAGAGGCCAGAGACAGAGGGAGAAAATAAGCACTTAGCCTTACTCCTACCTTTCCTTCCTGTAAAAGGTTGTGGATTTTTACTTGAAACCAAGGGTTCCGTCTATTACAGTGCAAAAATACAAATGTAAATAAGTGTAAGATAGGATTCTTGTACCAGTAAAATAAGAGCAACAATACATGAACATGAAAGTTTGGATGCATCTGATGATCCTGTAAGCTGATGCTCTTTTTCTGGAAACCATCTTGGATACACATGACATGAATCAGAGACTAAACCTTTAACGTTCTTTACAATATGTGTATATTATCTCATATAATTTTCATACTAATAATATGAGGTGGGTACTATCATTATGCCTGTTTTTTAGTTGAGGAAAGTGCCTCAGAGAGGTCAAGAAATTTACCCAAGTTCACACAGGTAAGTGATAGAGCCAGAATTCAAACACAGCCAGTCTGCCAGCACTCATACCTTTAGCCACACATTATATATTAATTTATTTAACTCTGGAAAATGTAACATATACCAAGGCGATAATTCAAAGGAAAGAGAAGGCATATAAATGTGTATAGAAGCAATTATTATCATATCTAAAAACTAGAAAAAGCCCACATACACACCTACAACAAATAAGAAGACAGCAAATATGATACATTGGTACAATAAAACATGACATTACTGGTTGGAATGATAAAATGAGAGACATATAAGAATGGATAAAGGATTATAGAAAACAATAGCAGATGAGAAAAAGTATAATTCCAAATGATAAATACTGGTTCCTAACAATTACACACATTTGTTTTTATGCAAGCAGCAGAACGGAAAAAGTCTTCGGGGTTTATGAAAGCATGGAAATTTGAGGAGTTTAAGTTCATGTTTGTTGCTCTTGGTACTTAGATATTTCTATTTAACTTTCATTGTAAAGTTGATTAAATACCCAATTAAAAGCAAGCTTATTAAAGATTTAAAGTAATATTAATGGAAGAAAAAAAGGAAGAGAGGCTTGTGAGATTAAGAAAAGATTTTTTATTGGGAAAGCCTCATTTGAAGAATATAAATAAAGATGGGATAGAGTGTATAATGTACTAAGAGAAAAAGTATAAACAAAAAAGGTAAACTTGCATCTGCTCATTTGTTCCTGATCTGTTGCAATCCTAACTATCCCTCTTTTCCTCCAGTGCTGCCATCCTGAGGCCCCCAACCAGAAACTTCCTCAGAGCAAACAGGGTACTTCATTCGTCTCTTTCTTGTGGTGCTTGCCCTTTTTCCACCTTGTTTTATAGCTATCTGTGCACTTGGCTCCTTTCTTAACCATAAGCTCTATAAAGGTAGCAACCATGTATCTTCAACATCTTTGTAGGCCCAAGTAGCCCCACATAATGTCATACGGTGGGTGTTCAATATGTGTTTGTTAGATGAGTAAGTATTCTTGTAAGAGTAAGGAGAAAAAGACTTGGAAGGCTCCGTTTTGAACAAGCAACTGTGATTGGGGATATTAGAAGTGTTGTTCTTAAGAAACTTATTTCTTCTCCCAGATTGAGGAGGTGAGTGGTATAGTTCTGAGGGACTCCGCAAGAGTAGCAGAAGCATAAGGTGATTTTGATTTCATGAGCTCTGAGGCCAATACATCTGGAATGATGAAGACAATCATAAGGCCTGATTGATGATAGCAGCTAGCAAAGAACAATGAAAAGAGAAAAGTTGAAAAACGAGTAAGCAGGAATGGAAATCAGAGAAGTGTCAGAGGTGTTATCCCAAAGAAGTCTTATGGTTTTACCTTCATTAGGTCCAAGGTCCTTTTTTTGTTTGTTTGTTTTGTTTATTTTTCCGGTACGCGGGCCTCTCACCACTGTGGCCTCTCCCGCTGCGGAGCAACAGGCTCCGGACGCGCAGGCTCAGCGGCCATGGCCCATGGGCTCAGCCGCTCTGCAGCATGTGGGATCTTCCCGGACCAGGGCACGAACCTGCGTCCCCTGCACCGGCAGGCGGACTCTCAACCACTGCACCACCAGGGAAGCCCTACAGTTATTTTTTTTAAAACTGTCAGATTTTCTGTTTCTACCTCCTTTAATCCTAGTAAGTTCATTGGAATGAGCAAAGTGGATTGGACATTCTTTCTAACATACATACACACACACACACACACACACACACACACACACAATTTCTCTGTCATGCCAATGACTTCATTGTTTTTTTGGGTTTTTTTGTTTTTGTTTTTACCAAATAGGAAAGGACACACAGTGTCAAGGAATTCCTATTCCTATTTGAATTCCTAAAGACTCAAGGATTCTAAACTTCCTTCACCCCTATTATAACCTTGAACACAATGATTCAGCTCTGATTCAGATAGGATGCAAAATATCTGGTGGTTCTTCCTTCCCTCTCTGCCTGCATGATGTGCAGGAACACCTTTCACGTTGGAATTGTAAGCTCTATGAGTTCAGGAACTAGGTCATAAATTATATATATCTGAGCAATGCCAAGCTTAAATATTTACTAGTGTGATTTTATCTACTACAAATCACAGAGGCATAAATGTTCCCAATACCTAATCTCTGTAAGCAGATAATTCCTCTACCTTGCCCATTAAATCCAGAGTCCTCTTTAAGGAGATTTTTCTTTGCGTAGTGTTTGGCTTATGATCTGTCTTCTCTCACTCGAATGTAAGTTCCATGAGAGCAAAAGTATTGTCTGTTTTGTTCAACTATGCTATCCCCACAGCTTACAACAGTACCTTGTACTTAGTAAATACTGGGTGCCAAATAATTGAATGGATAAATGATTGAATTACCAAGCCACTGGCTGTGACTTAAAAGTCTTTTGTAAATATTACCCTGAATATCTTACATACATACACACACATATGTGGCTCTTCAGTGACCTTCTCTTCCTTTCTGCTCCTCCCCACCAACTCATCAGAAAAACTAAGTAATCATTGGCCGTGCATAAGGATCTGTCTGGTTTTCGCTGAATAGAAAATGAAAATGCTTTGCTTTTACAAAACCTTATGTGGGGAGCTTGCAACTCAAAAAAGATGTTTGTAATACCAAAGTGTTTTTTGTTTTATTAAATCCAGATTGTTGGGTGGAGTCCCTTAGCTAAAAGTCACTCTCAAGCAAAATGAATTGCTTGTTATTCTCACAAAGAATTTACAGGAAGCAATTTGTAAAGGTTGCCATCAGGCTGAAGTCATTGTTGGCAATAGGAATTGGTATGTCATCAACCTCAGAGCAGTCATTTAACCTGGGTCTGCTAAGAGAAATATCCATAATGCAAGGAAAATTGAATTCTACTGCTTCAGATTACAGCCACTTTTGATATTATTCCAATTTGATCATGGAGTTTAAAATATTTGACATATCAGTTTCTTTCATCCTGCCACTATGCGGAAATATCTGCTTTACATGTGCTTAGCACTGGTCCTATCATTACCAGCTATTTCACAAATAGTTTTTAAAATATCTGCTCTCCTATTGGAATGGATTACAGGGAAGCAAGCACTTCATGATCCGATAGCTCAGAATTTTGTAGTTTCGACCTTGAATAAAAGAATGAACCTTGAATTTAAAAAAAAACCTGCTCTCCTTTCCTCATTGTACATACCAAGTTGCCATAGGCATAGCCAGGAAATGAATATTTTGCCAAAGTGCTCTGGCCCATTCCAGCCGGTAACCTGTCTGCTGGTTAAGTAATAATAGCAACAACAACTAACAAATTCTACTCATTTGAAGGATCTGTCCTCCAGTCTAGGTGACAAGTGGGAAATCATGTATGGGGGCATCGTTATAGCAGAGAAACACTGGATCCAGGCGTGCAGTGAAGATGCTCCCAATTTCTCTTAATGTGTTTATTTTCATCACCCTGGGGAAACAGGGCTGACGAGATGGAAACACATATATGCATATCATTAGCAAACATTAGACCAGTTCCCCATATTTCCAGCACCAAATTGGAAAACAAGATGTTGACAAAACCAAAATGATTATTTTTTAGCCTTATGAACATAATGCTCAGTTCGTTTACTGATTCAGCAAAAATGTACTGAATGCTGTGAGCCATCAACACAAAGTAGACTGAAAACAAAGCAGAAGCATCTTGCTGCATAGACTCCCCAACTACTAAATGATTTTGAATGAATGTATTCCTTACTATCATCGCAAACAATCATATACTGATGTTAAAATCCCTCTAGTCAGAGGATTGTCTCGGATGGAAAATACAGCAACCATCAGGTCAAAGTGGTTAAAGATGCTTCACTCCACTGAGTAATTATCCTAGAAAAAGACTGACAAGAAGTATGTGGTCCTCTGTCTCTCTCCTCCTCGAACACAATCGTGCCCTTTGTTTAGCAGCTGAGATGGCTTGTTTATAAGCCCTGTCATTCAGCACCCTGATGTCTGGGCCTCCCAGACTGAACAAGATTTCTTGATTGAGTCAAGCCATTCATTTGCTGACTGACCCTGGCCAGTGTGGCCTGTTGGCTATCACCCTCCCACAGCTGATGCTTATAGTGTGACATGATTTGGCCTGATAGCACTTCCACAGCCCACCTATGGTTGCCATCACTTGCCCATTCCACGGCTGAGTAGACAGCCTCCTGTGTGGTTCTTTTGCATGTGGGCCAAAGAAATTAATTTTCAGTCATCATTCTTAGTTGCAGCTGGCTAATTGGACTCTAGGGTCACTTCTTTGTCTTATGCAATTAATCAAAGTCTACTTAGTTAATTATTGCAATATTTGTTCAACAAATAACTAGTGAACATTTACGGTGTGCCCAGCAAGGTGCAAAGGATAAAACAGGCCACACAAGTTCCAGTAGACCAAAAAATTAATGCATGTCTCTAATTTATATCTAGTTTTCCTATTTTTAAGTTGAATAAATGGGTTTTTTCAATTAAGTATGAAACCATGATCCTTTCTTTTGTTATCTCTTCTTTGCTTCAAACTCAAAAATATTATCGTCTTTCTAGTGATCTAACATTCACTCACTCTTGTTTATTTGTTTAGTTTTGAGTTTACAGGTATTTAGTAATTCATGTAAGACTTCTGGAATATATTTTGAAGGGTGGTATGAAGTATTTGACCTAAAATAATTTGAATTTCTAATGAATGATTACCACAGGTATGTACTTTCAAATCTTTCCTATTGTTTTGCATTGTACTTGGTCATTTTTTAATCCTTATTTATAATGGGGCCTGTTTCTGAGGTTTCTCTTCTGTTTCACTGACTTATGTTTCCATTTTGTTTGCTCATTGTCCTTTCTCTTTTTCAGAATGTTTTTGTTATTCTCACCTTTTACTTTTCTAAATGAACATTATGACATTCTTTTTAAATCCTAAAAAATCTTCCATTTTTATTTTGATTGGGATTGCATTAAATTTAAAAAGAACATATTAAGAATTGACATCTTTAAAATATTTTGTTCTTCCTAGATGTTATTGCCCGATGAATTTCATTATTTTGTTTATATAGCCAAACACTTCTTATTAAGTCTACTCTTCTTTATATATATTTTATTGCTATTATAAATTGGATCTCTTTTTTAAAATTAGGTTTTTCTAGTTCGTAATTGTTGGTATTCAAGAATGTTAACGGCTTTTCTATATCTTATATTTGATCTGGCCATTTACTATTGTAGTAAGTTTAAAATTCTAGCTGATCCCTTGGGCATGTTTTTAGATACATAGTCAATTGTCTTCAAATAGCGATGTTTTGTTTCTTCCATTATGTATTTCTCTTGGGTTTGTTCAATCTCTCTTCTTACATCGTCCTGAACTCCCCAAACAATATTAAATCAAAATGATGATAGAGAACACATCTCTAGTAATATCATCTTAAATATTTCTCCTCATACCTTAAGCTAATCAGCAACAATGGCAGTAAGTTTGGGATTAAACATTGCCGTATGGAAAACTTAGCCTTTCATAAATTTAATAACTATGACTGACTTATGCATCTTGGTCTTTTGGCTAAGGTCTAGTAATTATGATATTGTGGTGCTATTATTAAAATGGAATCAAGAACTGGAAATATGATGTTTGTCATGAGTTGAAGCTTTCTTCTAGTGCTCTGGGTTGACATTGCTATAACTATTGCAAAATTATAGTTTGAACTTCAGGTTTCCTCCAAAAATAGTATTTCATGCTGATTTAAAAGGCTATGTAGCTACTAAGGAATAAATTATGATTTTGAATAATAATACCAAGAATGTTCATTCTTCCATTGTACTACACTCCTAGAAAATCTTCTGGAAGTCAAAATTATGTAAGAGAAGCCGAGTTTTTCCATAGAAAAAATGGTATAATAAATCCAGAATTGGATTCAAAACTAAGGGTCACATATCCAAATTTTCTTAGCGATGATTACAAACACCATATTAAATAAAATGTAAAGGTTATATAATATAAAGCTTTGTTGAGTTTATCTATAACTTGTTAGTTTACTGACTAGGGCAATTCAGTTACCCATCATGTGCCTTTATATTTCCTAGAGCATCATCATGTTCTGTAAATATTTTTTGGTCTTTTCTTCCTGTTTCATTTTAACTTTTTTTAAAAAATTGAAGTAAAATTGGTATATAACATTATATGTTTTAGGTATACAACATTATAATTTGACATCTGTGTACACTGCAAAGTAACTACCACCAAAGGTCTAGTTACCATCCTTCACCAGACAGTTGATCCCCTTCACCCATGTCATCCATCCCCCCAACCCCCTTCCCCTCCAATAACCATCAATCTGTTTTCTGCGTCTATGAGTTTGTTTTGTTTTGTTTTAGATTCCACATAAAAGTGAAATCATACAGTATTTTTATTTCTCTGACTTATTTCACTTAACATAATATCCTCAAGGTTGTATACCCATGTTGTTGCAAATGGCAAGATCTCTTTCTTTTATATGACTGAGTAGTATTCCACTGTCTGTATATACACCATATCTTCTTTATCCATTCATCCATCAGTGGGCACTTAAGTTGCTTCCATATCTTGGCTATTATAAATAATGCTGCAATGAACGTAGGGGTGCACATATTTTTTCAAATTAGTATTTTTGTATTTGGAAAAATACCCAGAATTGGAATAGCTCAATCGTATGGTAGTTCTATTCTTAATTTTTTGAGGGATCTCCATACCATTTTCCATAGTAGCTGCACCAATTTACATTCCCACCAACAGTGCACAAGCATTCCCTTTTCTCCACATCCTCACCAACACTGTTATATCTTGTCTATTTTGATAACTGCCATTCTAACAGGTGTGAGGTGGCATCTCATTGTGGTTTTGATCTGTATTTCCCTAATAATTAGTGGTGTTGAATATCTTGTCATATGCCTGTTGGCTATCTATATGTCTTCTTTGGGAAAATGTCTATTCACAACTTTTGCTCATCTAAAAAATTGGGTAGTTTGGTTTTTGGTTGTTGAGATTTCTTCCTATTTTAAACAAAGTAAATTAAAAGGTGAATTAAGGTCATAAATTGCAGAAGGGCTTGTTTGGAGTGTTGGTTTAGAGAAAGAATTTGGAGCAGAGGTTTTGGAGTGAGGCATAGTTGGGCACAAAGCCTGCTTCCGCCTATCATTTATTTTAAAATATTTAGTGAGTTCTAGGTGCCACAGATCCCACAGTGAATGAAACAGACAACATCCCCAATCTCATGGATTTTACATTTTAGTGCCACTCGCTGGTCACGACATAAGACATTTTTTAAAACATCTTTAGGGTTCAACTTCCTCATTCATAAAGTAAGAATAACAGCACCTACCTTATAGGGTCATTTTAAACATTAAATTAGGTAATGTCTGTAAAGCACCTAGCAAATGTAAGAACTGGTAGCTGATTTTCATATTTTAAACCCCTGCTTTTGAAAAGAATGGTAAGAAATAAAAACATAAGAAAGGAGAACATTTAAATCATCCACAATCTTATCATCTAGAGATAACCATTATTACTATTTTAATATATGCTTCCAGGGTTATCATGCATATATTTCTTTCTAAAAAGAGCATCTATAGCACATACTTTTATTTTGAGATACATTTTGCCCAATTGCCCCTCAGAAAGGCTGAACTGTGTACTCCCACCAGTCGTACGTGGTAGTTCTGTCTCTTTCTGGGGAGATTTTACGTCAACTGAAAACTTTTTGAGAGAATGCTGCTCTCATTAGGTCATGCAAATTTTTCTATAGCTATCAACTATAACTCCCAAATTAAAAAATAATACCACTAGGTGCATGTCATAATTAGAAATCTTTCGGCTGCTAAGAACCCACCCAAGATATTTCAAAAGCAGAGTATCTTCTAAAGCTATGTGTGAATGGGAACCTGAGCTAGAGTCAGAAAGCCATCAGGTCCCCCAAGTAGCTACTCCTTCTACCTGCCTCTCAGGGACATTATCCACAAACTCACGGCATCTCTGCTTCTCCCTGTGCATCAGCTGACGCCACCCTCCAGAGGCTGGCTTCCAGCTTGCACATGGCCCATAGTGGTCATGTCGTGACCTTTCAGTCCAGCTCTTATGGTTGTTTACCCTCACTTCAGCCTTTTAATTCCAAGTTCCTGAAAAAGGAGTATAACTGACCCAGCTCATCTTCTTTTGAACCAGTAAATCCAAAGCAGGGGTCACTGAACAGCCTATGGATGGGTGCTTTGGGTCCCTTCTTTGTTTGATTAGCTATAGCAAGGGGGCAGGATCATGTCGTGTAGAGTATGACCATTAGAGCATAAGGGGTGTGAGCAGGGAAGGGTATATGACAAGGTAGCCATACTCGGAATATTCTAAACAGGGATCTTTGTCAGATGTAAAGAGAAGTCTACCAGGTATAATTTTGATGGTCTAATACTTGGAAGTAATTTTAATGGTTTATGGAGGCAATGGTTTGGAATATTTGAAATTTGAACCGTCCCCTCAAATTTAGAGTTGTATAGTCACCATTTCTAGAGTAAACAAGGTACACTAGAAAAAAACATAGGATCTGAAATCAGATTATTTTATAGTACTTTATAGCACATATTTTTAGAATATTACCTAGAATAAGATTTAAAGATCAGGTTGCCTATCATTCTGTTGCCTTGAAAATAGATTTTTTTTGCTTTCTTGAACTACACATTTCATCAAGAGTAAGAGCTTTCCCTTGCAATATGATGTTATGCAGAATGCACCTGCCTTTTAAACATATGAACTAATCCTGACCAGTGGTGGTGACTTGTCATCTTTTCATCTTGTTTAGCACACTGGGACATCACTGTATCAAGAAGCCTCAAAGTTTGGGTTTAAATAACGGCTGAAATCAAAGTCACATAGCCTTGAATGTAATCCTTGAATGTAATCTACAAAATCAAATGTCCTCTCACCTAAGACCCAGTTCTGATTTTTGTCTTTTGAAAATGAATTTGTAGGAGAAAATATTTGCAAAGCACCTATCTGACAAAACCTTACATTTGGAATACGTTATTTTAAAAAAAATTCTCAAAACTCAACAGTGAAAAAGAAACAATCCAATTATAAAATGGGCAAAAGACATGAAGAGATTTCACAGAAGAGAATGTATAGATGGAAAATAATGGTATGAAAAGATGTTCAGCATCATTAGTCATTAGGGAAATGCAAGTTAAAACCACAATGAAATATTACTACACAAGTGTTTGTGAGGATGCAGAGAAACTGGATCTGTCATGCATTGCTGGTAGGAATGTAAAATGGTACAGCCACTCTGGAAAACAGTTTGGTATTTTCTTGCAAAGCTAAACATGCAACTCAGCAATCAACTCTTGGACATTTATCACAGAAAAATTAAAATATATGTTTACGCAAAACCCGTACAGTGATACTCATTGCAGCTTTATTCCTACTAGCAAAATACTGGAAACAGCCCAGATGCCCTTCAGTAGGTGAATGGTTGAACAAACTCTACATCCACACAATAGAATACTACTCAACAATAAAAAGGAATGAACTACTGATAAATGAAACACCCTGGATGCACCTCAAGGACATTATGCTTAGTGAAGAAAAATCAATCTTAAATGTCAAATGCAGTAAGATTCCATTTATATCACATTTTTGAAATAACAAAACTACAGAGATTGAGAAGAGATTCATGGTAGCCAGATGACAAGGAGGGGATGAGGTGGTGAGTGCTAATTCGCAGTGGTAGCAGGAGGGAATTCTTTTGCAATAATGTGACAGCTGAATATTGATTGTAGTGGTGGTTACATGAATCTATACATGAGATTAAACTGTATAAAATTATACACACACACACACAAATAAATTCTGGTTAAAAAAGGTTACAACTGAGTAACATACCAACTGGGATTGGTATGTTAACAGTAATGTACCAATGCCAATTTCCAAGTTTTGATTATATACTATAGCTATAAGATGATACCATGAGGGGGACATGGGGCTCTTTATACCACAGTTGAACTTCCTGTGAATCTATAATTATTTCAAAACAAAAAGTTTAAAAACTGAATTGTAATCAATACTAAGGCTCTGATATTTTTTTCATCAGCTATTTTAAAGGGTATAAAGAATTGGATTTATCAGGCAAAGATGCTGATGTTATTATTTAAAAACACAATCTTATCCAAAAGGAGCATTATCTTTTAGAGTAGTCATCTTGGAAGTTTGACCACTTATACAAATGTTTTGGGCAGATTGCAGATAGAATGTTTTAGAAATCCTCCTTTGTAACTGCCTGTAGATATCACCACCAGTCATAATCAAGTATGAAACCTGTTACTTTATAGGACACTCTCTTGTCCCATTTTCTTCCCATCTCTATTACTTCATCTTAGTTCTACATGTTCTTCAAATAAAGATGAGCTTATTTGGCACAGATGGGACACCTGTAAGGAAAGGGAAAAGAGGGTCCATCATCAGTTTATTTGAATCCAAAGAAAGTCTTTCCTTTGTTTCAGTTACTGGAAATTCTCGCTGTGAACTTGTCAAGTATGAAATATTGTCCCATGTGATGGAGGACTGTGAATGTTAATGACTTTCATTGTTGCCAAGGTATGGGACATTTGAAAGAACTTGAAGCAACATTTGTTTATCTTAAAGCAGTTGAATAGCTAAGTCAGGGAGACATTTAATTTTTTTACCTACTGCAATGGCTAGAATTTTATTTTATTTAGATTTTATTTATTTTTTATTGAAGTATATTTGACTTAATGTTTGATTTTTTTTTAATTGAAGTTTTCATGACTCTTGGTCTTTGGGAATTAAATGCCTCTAAGAGATGCAACTTGAGAATCTCCATCGTGGCTCACAAGATTGTATTTTCTTACTGACGTGAGACACCAGAAGGTGAAGAAATTGAACTTAAATCTGGGAAAGAAAAAACGAATGCATCACTTATTTGTTCAGGAAGTACAGGTACTAAGATTCAAACTGACCATGTGGATTTTGCAAGATATTACCCAAATATCTCATTTATTTTACGTTGAAGAGCTGTCTTTGGCTCAGTGGAATCACAGAGTTTGAAACATTATATTACTATGCAGTAGAAATAAAGTCACAATTACAAAAGGGATTCATAAATTTTGATGAACATGACTCATGCTGTTTCTTCAGTTGCCCTTAGATTACAGACTGAATTAATCAATCTTCTCTAGCCAAGTTGCTCAGTTTTAAGAAAAACTTGTTGAACTGAAAGCAATGCCAAATCTCTGTTATTTTAGAGGCATTGTACTAAATTTTATGGCTATGTAGTCAATTCTGGCTATTGTTTGGACCTACCTAGTTGTGAAAAAGTATATCCACTTTTAAAGAAACTACTGATATAAAGGCAAAAAGTCACCTAATTTGGTTTTAATCTGGAGTCCAAATTGAGACCAAATTTATTTGCAGGCTAGGTCTGTAGCTTATGCCTGTGGGCTTCTGGAGTTACGTGATTGTTCAGCTTTAAATCTGTACTTGTATTGCAGGTCACAACTGCTTTCTCCTTCTTTCTCCCCCTCTTCCTCCTTCATTTTTCCTTCTTCTCCTTCTTCTCCTCTTCCTCCTCCAAGTAAACTGAGAGTGAGGAGTAGATTTCCTGGAGTGAAAAGGTAGATGATAATCTGAATGAACTCCAGAAGTAAGGCACCAGTGTCTGTGGGGTGGTCCATTTGTGTGGGTAGGCCCAGATCCAAAACAGAATGCACAAATATTTGAATGCTCCACTATTGTTTTGTTCTAGAAAATATGCAGGTTTGGGTCCAGTGTCAATTAAATCCCTAAATTTTCTGGTTTTTTTTGCAATTCACACAGGTGCATAAAAATGGAGTTGGGGATCAAATTCCTTCTTGTTTAGGATTTAGGGGAGTCACATTTATTTCTATTCTACCCAGCTTTAAACTGTAAATTTCTATGAAATATGTTTTGTACAATTGATTGTCTCTTATATCCCTTTGCACATGTTCATTTAATTTTTACCATTTTATTGTAAATTAATATAGAATTATTTGTGGATCACATATACATATATAAATAATTTGTAAAGTAGAAAAAGTAAAAAACTCCAACCACTCACATATTCCCCCAGCCGCTTTCCATACCCATCCCCAAGATGTAAACACAGTCAAACTTCTGATACCTTTCCGGACGTTTTTTTTTTTTTCATGGACATTTTTGAAGAACATTCAAGAACACATTTGTTTTCACAAAAGTGAAATCATACTCTGCATAATGTTATGTAATTTTCACTTAATAATTCATCAGACTTAATGGAAAAGAATATAAAAAAGAATGTATACATATGTATAACTGGATCACTTTGCTGTACAGCAGAAACTAACACGACATTGTAAATCAACTGTACTTCAATTAAAATATATAATTTATCAGACTTACCTCTAATTTTTAAATGGCTACAGAGGTTTCCATTTTATGACTATTTCAGTATCCATTCAACCCTTCTATTACTGTTGACATTAGGTTGTCTCATATTTTTAGCTATTACAAATAATTTTCCCTATATATACCCTTGCACACTTGTGCAAGTATTCCTATAGAATGTAAATCTAAAAGTAAGAGTTTAAAATATTTTTAATTTTGATAGTTATTATCATATTGTGATGATATTTACTGACAGTTATTTGTCACTCTAAATAGATTGTCACAACTCACCCTGCACCAGAAGAAGGTGAATTTTCTTTTCCCTATACCCTAGGCAACCCTGGACTTCATCAGTATGTTTAATTTTTTGTAATTTTGGTGAACAAAAATGGGATCTCATTTTTTTATTATTATGTACGTTTCAGGTGTACAGCATTAGAATTCTACATCTGTATACACTACAAAATAATCACCACCATAAGTCTAGTTACCATTTTCACCAGACCATTGACCCTCTTCACCCATTTCTCCCACCCCTTAGCCGACTTCCCTCCAGTAACCAGCAATCTGTTCTCTATATCTATGAGTTTGTTTTTTTTTATTTTGTTTGTTTTGCTTTTTTAGATTCCACATATGAGTGAAATCATACTGTATTTGTTGGTCTCCATCTGACTTATTTCACTTAGTGTAATACTTCAAGGTCCATCCATGTTGTCACATATGGAAAGATCTCATTCTTTTTTAATGGCTGTGTAGCATTCTACTGTATATATGTGTATCATATATTCTTTATCCATCGTGAAAACAACCAACCTAAGTTGTTTCCACATCTTGACTATTGTAAACAATGCTGCAGTGAATGTAGGGGTGCACCTATCTTTTCAAATTAGTGTTTTTGTATTCTTTGGAAAAATATCCAGAGTTGGAATAGCTCAATCATATGGTAGTTCTATTCTTAATTTTTTGAGGGATCTCCATACTGTTTTCCATAGTAGCTCTACCAATTTATGTTCCCAATAGCACACAAGGCTTCCCTTTTCTCCACATCCTCTCCAACACTGTTATTGATATTTCTTGTCTTTTTGATAATCGCCATTCTAATAGGTGTGACGTGGTGTCTTGTGTTTTGATCTGCATTTCCCTAATAATTAGTGATGTTGAACGTCTTTTCATGGGCCTGTTGGCCAGCTGCATGTCTTCTTTGGAAAATGCCTATTCAGAGCCTCTGCCCATTTTTTAATCAGGTAGTTTGTGGCATCTCATTTTGAATTTGTATTTTCCTAATTGCCAGTGAAGTTGAACATCTTTTCATATGTTTATTAGGTATTAGTATTTTGTTCTTTCGTGGACTACATGTTCATGTTTTTTGCCTTATTGGGTGTTTGCCTTTTGTTTTTTTATTTATTTATACGACTTATTTTTATACTAGAGATATTAATACTTTCTCTGTTAAAAATGTCTTCTATAGAAATTTTACATTTTTGTGCGGTAATCTGTCCTTCCTTTCCTTTGTAGCTTCTGAGTTTTGTGTCTTAGAAAGATCTTTCCCCAAGATTATAAAAATATTTCCTGTATTCTAGAGCTTTTGTCATTTTACATTTTACTTATTAATCCCTCTGGAATTTAGTTTTTTAAATGTGTGGTATGAAGAGAACTCTACGTTTTTTTGCTAAATGGACAGCCAGTTGACCCCAAACTATTTATCGATTAGGCCAGCCTTTCCACAATTGTTTGAAACGACATATTTTTATACACTAAATTTCAAATTTATATGGATTTGTTTCTGAATCCTTTTTTAGTCAACTGATCTATTTCTATTCCAATATTACACTATTTTAATCACTATAGCTTTAGATTTTCCCCTTTCATCACTTTAAATATGTCCTGCAACTCCCTTCTGGCTTGCAGAGTTTCTGCTGAAAGATTAGCTGTTAACCTTATGGGGATTCCCTTGTATGTTATTTGTTGCTTTTCCCTTGCTGCTCTTAATATTTTTTCTTTGTATTTAATTTTTGATAGTTTGATTAATATGTGTGTTGGCATGTTTCTCCTTGGATATATCCTGTATGGGACTCTCTGTGCTTCCTGGACTTGATTGACTATTTCCTTACCTATATTAAGGAAGTTTTCAACTATAATCTCTTCAAATATTTTCTCAGTCTCTTTTTTTTCTCTTCTTCTGGGACCCCTATAATTGAAATGTTGGTGCATTTAATGTTGTCCCAGAGGTCTCTGAGATTGTCCTCGATTCTTTTCATTCTTTTTTCTTTATTCTGCTCTGTGGCAGTTATTTCCACTATTTTATCTTCCAGGTCACTTATCCATTCTTCTGCCTCACTTATTCTGCTATTGATTCCTTCTAGAGAATTTTTAATTTAATTTATTGTGTTGTTCATCATTGTTTGTTTGCTCTTTAGTTCTTCTGCATCCTTGTTAAACGTTTCTTGTATTTTCTCCATTCTATTTCCAAGATTTTGGATCATCTTTACTATCATTATTCTGAATTCTTTTTCAGGTAGACTGCCTATTTCCTCTTCATTTGTTAGGTCTGGTGCATTTTTATTTTACTCCTTCATCTGCTGTGTGTTTCTCTGTCTTCTCATTTTGCTTAACTTACTGTGTTTGTGGTCTGCTTTTCGCAGCCTGCAGGTTCATAGTTTCCATTGTTTTTGGTGTCTGTCCCCAGTGGCTAAGGTTGGTTCAGTGGTTTGTGTAGGCTTGCTGGTGGAGGGGACTAGTGCCCATGCTCTGGTGGATGAGGCTGGATCTTGTCTTTCTGGTGGTCAGGTCCATGTCTCATGGTGTGTTTTGGGGTGTCTGTGGCCTTATTATGATTTTAGGCAGCCTCTGTGCTAATGGATAGGGTTGTGTTCCTGTCTTGCTAGTTGTTTGGCATAGGGTGTCCTGAACTGTAGCTTGCTGGTTGTTGAGTGGAGCTGGATCTTGGCATTGAGATGGATATCTCTGGGAGATTTTCACCGTTTGATATTACGTGGAGCTGGGAGGTCTCTTGTGGACCAGTGTCCTGAACTTGGCTCTCCCACCACAGTGGCACAGCCCTGACGCCTGACTGGAGCCCCAAGAGCCTGTACTCCACAAGGCTCAGAATAAGAGAGAAAAAAAAGAAAGAAGAAGATAAAATAAAAAATAATTATTAAGAAAGAAATATTTTTAAGTAATTAAAAAAGAGAAATTGACAGAACCCTAGGACAAATGGTAAAAGCAAAGCTATACAGACAAAATCACACACAGAAGCATATACATACACACTCACAAAAAGAGAAAACGGTTAAAAGATATATATGTCATTGCTCTCAAAGTCCACCTCCTCAATTTGGGATGATTCATTGTCTATTCAGGTATTCCACAGATGCAGGGTACATCTAGTTGATTGTGGAGGTTTAATCTGCTGCTCCTGCGACTGCTGGGACAGATTTCCCTTTGTCTTCTTTGGTCGCACAACCCCCGGGGTTCAACTTTGGATTTGGACCTGCCTCTGTGGCGCCTGAGGTGTAGGTCACATCTGTTCTTTGCTCAGACAGCTCGGGGTTAAAGGAGCAGCTGATTCAGGGGCTCTGGCTCACTCAGCCCAGGGGTGAGAGAGGGGTATGGATGTGGGGTGAGCCTGCAGTGGCAGAGGCCAGCGTGACTTTGCACCAGCCTGAGGTGCACCGTGTGTTCTCCCGGGGAGGTTATCCCTGGATCACGGGACCCTGGCAGTGGCGGGCTGCACAGGCTCCCGGGAGGGGAGGTGTGGACAGTGACCGGTGCTTGCACACAGGCTTCTTGGTGGCAGCAGCAGCAGCCTTAGCGTCTCACGCCCATCTCTGGGGTCCATGCTGACAGCCGCGGCTCGTGCCCATCTCTGGAGCTATTTAAGTGGCACCCTTAATCCCCTCTTCTCGCGCACCAGGAAACAAAGAGGCAAGAAAAAGCCTCTTGCCTCTTCGGCAGCTCCAGACTTTTTCCTGGCTCTCTCCCAGCTAGCTGTGATGCATTAGCCCCCTTCAGGCTGTGTTCACGCAGCCAACCCCACTCCTCTCCCTGGGATCCGACCTCTGAAGCCCAAGCCTCAGCTTCCAGCCCCCGCCCACCCTGGCGGGTGAGCAGACAAGCCTCTTGGGTTGATGAGTGCTGGTTGGCACCAATCCTCCATGTGGGAATCCCTCCACTTTGCCCTCCGCACCCCTGTTGCTGTGCTCTCCTCCACGGCTCCAAAGCATTCCCCCTCCACTACCAGCAGTCTCCGCCCGCAAAGGGGCTTCCTAGTGTGTGGAAACCTTTCCTCCTTCACAGCTCCCTCCCACTGGTGCAGGTCCCATCCCTATTCTTTGTCTCTATTTTTTCATTTTTCTTTTACCCTACCCAGGTACATGGGGAGTTTCTTGCCTTTGGGGAGGTCTGAGGTCTTCTGCCGGCATTCAGTAGGTGTTCTGTAGGAGTTGTTCCACATGTAGATGTATTTCTGATGTATTTGTGGAGAGGAAGTTGATCTCCGCATCTTACTCTTCCACCGTCTTGAAGCTCCTCCCTGTCTTCATTTCTTTTCATTCTTTTTTCTTTGTTCTGTTCTGCAGCAGGGAATTCCACCATTCTATCTTCCAGGTCACTTATCTATTCTTCTGCCTCAGTTATTCTGCTATTGATTCCTTCTAGTGTAGTTTTCATTTCAGATATTGTATTGGTCATCTCTGTTTGTTTGTTCTTTAATTCTTCTAGGTCTTTGTTAAACATTTCTTGCATCTTCTTGATCTTTGCCTCCATTCTTTTTCGAAGGTCCTGGATCATCTTCGCTATCATTGTTCTGAACTCTTTTTCTGGAAGGTTGCCTACCTCCACTTCATTTAGTTGTTTTTCTGGGGTTTTATCTTGTTCCTTCACTCTGCCTTTTCATCTTGTCTGTCTTTCTTTGAATGTCTAGGTACTCTTTATCAAATTAAATGTCTATTCCTAGCTTACTAAAAATTTTATCACGAATTTTTATGCCTTTTCTGAATCTATCAGAACGAGTAAGTAACCTTTACTAAATTAATGTCATGAATTAATGTACTATTTCTGATGTTGAACCATCCTTCCATTTCTAAATTCTACTTGGTAGTGATGTGTTGTTTTTTAAATATACTGCTGTATTTAGTTTGCTAATATTTAATTTAAGTTCTTTGTACCTATAATTATGAATGAGATTAGGTTCCAATATTTTCTTTCTATTTTTCTTTTGTGTAATTTTGTTGGCATTGATGTAAACGTTATGTTAAACTTATAGAAAGAATTTGACAGATTTCCATCTCTTTCCATCCTCTGAAGCAGTTTAATTGACATAGAAATCATCTGTACCTTGGAGGTTTGAGAAAATTTACTCACAGAATCACCTGAGTCTGGAAAGGGAGAATATCTTTGACTAACTTAAAAATATTTTAAGGATATTGATCTATTTTTTACATTTTCTTGTATATTGTTTGGCAAATTTATATTTTCCTAGAAAGTCTTCCATTTCATCTCATTTCCCAATGTTTTATTATAAGTTTCATATATCATTCTAATCCTTTAAACATCTGTATATATGGTTATACTCCTGTATTATTATTATTGGTGGTGCTACTATTGTAGTTTTTCTCTTTTTTATTAATTAGAGTTTGGTAGAGGCTTGCTCATTAAATCACTCTTTTTAAAGAAACAGTTTTGGAGTTGCAGATTTTATTTTCATCAAATTTCTGTTTTTATTTTTCTTATTTCCTCCCTTCTATTTTTGTTGTTTTTGTTCTTTTCCAATTTCTTTTTTTAATTTAAGACAAATTATTGAGGTCTAGTTGATTTACAATGTTGTGTTAATTTCATCTGTACAGCAAAGTGACTCAGTCATATATATGTATATATTCTTTTCATATTCTTTTCCATTATGGTTTTTCACAGGATATTGGATATAGTTCCCTGTGCTATAGAATAGGACCTTGCTGTTTATCTATGCTATATATATTCAATAATAGTTTGCCTCTGCTAATCCCAAACTCTCATTCCTTCTCCAATTTCTTATGTTGAATGCTCTATTTATTTATTTTTTTAGTCTTTTTCTTACCAATAGGTGGATCTGAAAAGACTATACACATCTCTGAATAACACTGTGGTCATATCCCAAAGCTTTTTTTCCTTCTTGTCTACTTTATTGAGGTAAAATTTATACTTCATAAAACTCATTCATTTAAAGTGCAGAATTCATTCATTTCTAGTAAATGTACAGAGTTGTGCAGCTATATCACAACCTAATTTTAGAATATTTCCACCACCCTAAAAAGAAACCTTCCACCCTTTTGCATTCATTCCCCAGTCCCCAGGCACTTGGTCTTTCTTTAAAACACAGATGTCCAAATCCCACTGTAAACTCCTATGTGAGTCAGAATCTGGGGATGTGCTCCTCACATGTGTATATTCTAAAAGATCTTCAGGTGATTCAACTTTGACCAAGGTTTGAGAATCACCTTGATGTGAAAAGAAAGCATTTAAACTGCTTGGTGAGCGAGGAATCAAGGAGAGTTAGAAAGTTAAATAATTCACTGGAACACAGTTTAAGGAATCAGAAATTCTTTAAATTACCTTGGTAACATGGGATTCTTGCATTCAGGGATTTAATCAATTCATTTTTATATTTCTCACAATGCTAAGTATAGTGATTAACGTAAAGGCGATGCTTCAAATGTATGTTTTAAATGTAGAACAGACTTTATTTATACAGGGTGTCAAATCTACAAAGATTATTCCCTAAGAGATATTTTTCACTCAACTTTAAAACTTATTTAGAAAACACTTTGTTTTTCATATACAATTCTAAACTTTATTAAAGTCTAACTTATAATAAAACATTGAAAGCATTTTATTTCCCAAAACAACACATTTCCTCTTTTTTAGAAAGCTGATTGAGTCCATCACAATTAATGCTGTATAGCAAATCCTGCATAACAATAGTTAACCACATGTTGTTAATTGCTATACAAATCCATTGGATTTAATTAGCTTGAACCAGCATTTTCTATATATTACAAAATGAACTAACGTTATTCTTTGGATAATTATTCTTCAGAAGGAAGTACTCTTTTTCAACAGGCTTTTAATGTATTTATTAGTACTTCAATAATATTGAAGTCGTGCTCTTGCAATTTAGTTAAAATAATTCCATTTCAATTAAACATTTAAACTCTCTGGAATTCTCAAATTAGGGCTTGGTTTGTAATTATGCCATTTGTAGATATAGTGCAACATAATAACTATAAAGCTCTTTTATTGAGGTAAGAATACATAATGTAAAATTTACCATCTTAACCATTTTTAACTGTACAGTACAATAGTGTTAAGTACATGCACATTGTTATACTACAGAGCTCTAGAATTTTTTCATCTTGCAAAACTGAAACTATATGCATTGAACAACAACTCCCCTTTGCCCACTTCCCCCAGCCCCTGGCAAACATCATTCTACTTTTTGTTTCTAATACTTTGACTATTTTAGGTACCTCATAAAAGTGGAATCATGCAGATTTTGTCTGTTTGTGTCTTACTTGTGGCTTATTTCACTTAGCATCTTGTCCTCAGGGTTCATCCATGTTGTAGCATAGGGCAGGATTTCCTTTCTTTTAAGGCTGAATAATACTCCATTGTATGTGTATACCATATTTTCTTTATCCATTCATCTGCTGATGGGCATTTAGGTTGCTTCTACCTCTTGGCTATTGTAAATTATGCTGCAATGGACATAGGTCTGCAAATACCACTTTGAGACCCTGTTTTCAATTCTTTTTTTTTTTCCAGGTGATTTGTTTTGTTTTATTTCTTTTTAAAATTATTTTTTTTTATTTTATTTTCATGGAAAGGCACTTTATTTTAAATAGAGCAGTGTGTATGTGTCAATCCCAAATTCTTTTGGATATACACAGAGGTGGAGTAGCTGGATCATATGGTAATTTTACTTTTAATTTTCTGAGGAAACTTTCAATTGTTTTCTATAGCCTGGACCATTTTACATTCCCACCAACAGTGCACAAGTGTTCCAATTTCTCCACAGACTCCCCAACACTTGTTACTTCCTGGGTTTTTTTGATAGTGGCCATCCTAAAGGTATGAGGTGATACTTCATTGTGGTTTTGATTCTCATTTCCCTGATAATTAGTGATATTGAGCATCTTTCTGTATGCTTGTTGGCTATTTGTATATCTTCTTTAGAGAAATGTCTATTGAAGTCCTCTGCCCATTTCTGAATGAGGCTGTGTTTTGCTGTTGAGTTGTACAAGTCCTCTATATCTTCTGGATATTAACCCCTTATCAGATATATGGTTTGAAAATATTTTCTCCCATTCCATAGATTGTCTTTTCACTCTGTTGATCATTTCTTTTGCTGCACAGAAATTTTAAAGTTTGATGTAGTCCCATTTGTCTGTTTTTGCTTTTGTTGCCTGTGTTTTTCATGTCACATCCATGGTATCATTGCCAAATCAAATGTCATGAATCTTTCCCCCTATATTTTCTCTAGGAATTTTAGAGCTTCAGGTCTTATGTTTAGGTCTTTAATCCATTTAGGGTTAATTTTTGTATGATGTAAGTTGAACATCAAACTTCATTCTTTTTCATGTGACTCTCCAGTTTTCTAGACATCATTTGTTGGAGAGACTGTTCTTTCCCCATATGATCATACATGTAAGGTCTTATTTCTGTGTTCTCTATTCTGTTCCATTGGTTTATGTGTCTGTTTTTGTGCCAGCACCATACCGTTTTGATTACTGTAGCTTTGTAGTATGTTTTTAAACCCAGACGTTTGATGCCTCCAACTTTGTTTTTCTCTCTCACGATTGTTTTGGCCATTGTGGGTCCTTTGAGATTCCATATGAATTTTAACATGATTTTTTTTTATTTTTGCAAAAAAAAAATGTCATTGGGATTTTGATAGGGATTGCATTGAATCTGTGTATTGCTTTATGTAATATGGACATTTTAATAATATTAAGCCTTCCAATCCATGAACATGGAATGTCTTTCCATTTATTTGTTTCTTCTTTAATTTCTTTCAGCAATGTTTTGTAGTTTTCTGTGTATAAGTCTTTTGCCTCCTTGGTTAAGTTTATGCCTAAGGATTTTATTCATTTTGATGCTATTATAAATGAGATTGTTTTCTTAATTTCCTTTTGAAATTATTCATGTATTGAATTGCAACTGATTTTTGTGTGTTTATTTTGTATCCTGAACTTTGCTGAATTCATTTATTACTTCCAGCAGGGTTTCTTTTGTATGTGGAATCTTTAGGATTTGCTACACAAAAGATATGTCATCTGCAAACAGAGCTAATTTTACTTCTTCCTTTCCTGTTTGTACGTCCTTATTTCTTTTTCTCACCTGATTTCTCTGGCTAGGAGTTCCAGTACTACATTGAATAGACGTGGTGAGAGTGAGCATCTTTACATTGTTCCTAATCTTAAGGGGAAAGCTTTCTGTTTCTCACCATTTAACTCAAAATTTTATTGTTTTAGTGCCTAATGAGATGACAGGTTTCCAGTATATTAACACAAATTTCCTGAGGGTGAAGGCCAGCCACAATCTTAATCAAGTCATGAGAGAAAAATATGGTAATAGCTGATACACTAGGCAAAAGTTCAAACTCAGCAAACTTGTGTTCTACTCCAGGACAGTCACTAATTTGCAGTGTTTCCTTAGACAAGCTTTTTTTTCTCCATCAAGTACCTATTTTCCCTTCTGTGAAATGGGATAACTTTTCTAGAATAATTTTATTTCTCAAGGGTTTTGAGGTTTTATCTCTTTATGTTTTATGTGTATGTAAATTACTTTGTGCTAATTGGTGATAAGAATAACTTTAGTGAAATTACAGCAAAATCTTTTTATGGGAAAGGATTATTGAGATCCTCATTTTTATTCTGAAAAGAAAATAAAACTTCATAAAGATGGTAACTTTTGTATTTGCATTTATACTGATCTTTAAAAATCAAGGTAGTAACTATTACCTATAAATAAATAGCATAACTTTATTTTTAAGTACAGTGTTTTGAAGTAAGGTAGCATGCAAGAAAGTCTGTTGAATTCCTATTAAATAAAAAGGTAATTTTAAATTGTATGGTGTATTACATTTTCCTTACATGTTGTATTAGTTTTCTTTTGCTTTTCATCTAAATCAGGTAAGGGTGTTATCCATCCTGGTGCACAGTTTGTCGCTATCTGTGGACCTATGAAACTAGAAAACAAGTTTTTCTGCCCCCAAATACACTGTTGGGACAAGCATAGGATAACACTAATTGATATTCCAGCTCAAAAAGAGAAAATAGAAGAAGGTAAAAAAGGAGTGCTGGTCCCAAGAACTTCAAAATTCAGCTGGGGAAACTCCATTAAGTTTCAAGTTCTGGGAATTATCCTCTATGATGTGTGGAATGACTCATTCTTTCTTTTTCATGAAAAAGTATGTGCTGGCAGCTATGAAATTTATCAGCCTGTTTTCTGCTTGTAGAATCATGAGAGTCTCACAGCATTCTTTCTTTCTTTTTTTTTAAATTAATTAATCTATTTATTTATTTTTGGCTGTGTTGGATCTTCGTTTCTGTGCAAGGGCTTTCGCTAGTTGCGGCGAGCGGGGGCCACTGTTCATCGCGGTGCGCGGGCCTCTCACTGTCGTGGCCTCTCTTGTTGCGGAGCACAAGCTCCAGACGCGCAGGCTCAGTAGTTGTGGCGCACAGGCCTAGTTGCTCCGTGGTATGTGGGATCTTCCTAGACCAGGGCTCGAACCCGTGTCCTTTGCATTGGCAGGCAGACTCTCAACCACTGCACCACTAGGGAAGCCCCAATCACAGCATTCTTTCTTTTCATGCTCTCTCTTTCTTTTACTCCAAGCTGACAGTATTTCTGCTGATATAAAATTCTCAAGAACTTTGTGGGTCTCCCATGTATGTCACAAGAATTTGCTCTATTAGATAAGAGGCTCATCCATAGGTCTTTCCTAGATAATCCCACCTCTATTCTTGGATTTTGCTGAGATAGCTGAGGGACAAAGTCTTTAAACGTCTTAGAAGCTCTCGGGTTTGATTGAGGGAATCTGTGAGTCATACCGTCTTCAAAGAACCTTTTGTGTGATTGAATACTCTGAACTTTTTTTTTTTCTTTCCTTTTTGCGGTACTCGGGCCTCTCACTGTTTTGGCCTCTCCCGTTGCGGAGCACAGGCTCCGGACGTGCAGACTCAGCGGCCATGGCTCACAGGCTCAGCGGCCTTGGCTCACTGGCCCAGCCGCTCCGTGGCATGTGGGATCTTCCCGGACCGGGGCACGAACCCATGTCCCCTGCATCGGCAGGCGAACTCTCAACCACTGCGCCACCAGGGAAGCCCTACTCTGAACTTTTGATCTTTCTGAGCTATTAGCAGAAGTTTGTCCAGCCACATCCTCAGGTTTTTTCTCTGGAGTACACTTCCCTGACAGTGATTCTCTCAATTTTAGTGTCCTTTCTAATCTGGATAGGCTGAGAATTTCCCAAAACATCAAATTCTGGATCCTATTTGTTTAACAGTTCTTTCCTCAATTTATTTCTTTTCTTTCTCATTTTACTATAAGCAGCTAGAAGAAAACCGTTTGTATCTTCAACACTTCCCTTGGAAATCTCCTCAGCTGAATGTCCAGTTTCATCATTTTTAAATTCTGTTTTCCACAGAACTGCAGAATACAAATCCTTGAAGTACCTATTTCTACTAAAAGTCTATTCAATGCAATCTAGACTTTTTTCTATCATGTTTCTCTAACAATCTTCTAGCCTATGTCTACTGCCCAATTCCAAAGCCACTTTCACATATTTAGTTATCTGTTACAGCAGCATCTCACTTCCAGATACCAAAATCTGTATTTGTTTTCTATTGTTGCCATAACAAATAACCACAAATCTATTGGTTTAAAACAGCACAAATGTATTATTTTACAGTCCTGTAGATAGGAAGTCTGACACTCACTGAGTTAAAATCTGCAGGGCTGTTTTCCTTTCTGGAGGCTCTAGAGCGAGAATCTGTTTTCTGCTCACTCAGATTGTTGGCAGAATTCAATTCCTTGTGTTTGTAGGACTAAGGTCCCCATTTGCTTCTTGGCTGTAACACGAGGTTGTTCCAAGCTTCTAGAGACCACTGCACTTCTTGGTGCATAGCCCCATTTCTCTACAAAGCCTGCAAAATCAGTTTGTCACATCACATCTCTCTAACTTCCATAGCTTTTGATATGGAAAGTTGCCATAGTCACTCATTTCCAAAGGGTCTATAATCTCATTATTTTTCTTTCTTTTTATTCCCAGAGTCACTTAGAAGCCTGTTTTAAAATTACCAACTCGTTGGACTTGGGGCTAGTGTGTGTGTGCGTGTGTGTGTGTGTGTGTGTATTGCAATATGGTCAGAGAATGTAACATTTATGGTTTCAACTTTGGGAATTTTGTTGAGATTGTCTTTGTGACCTAATACATGACCAGTTTTTGTAAAAGTTCCGCAGACATTTGAGAAAAACATGTATTTTCTGTTTACTTGGTATAAAGTTCTATATATCTATAAGATTTAGTTTGTAACTGTGTTAACCAAATTCTCTATATCCTCATTTATTTTCATTGCCTTGATCTGCCATTTTTTAGAGAGATGTACTAAAGTGTACATTCTATTTTGGATTGTGAATTATTCTACAATTTTCTGGGAGAGAAAAAGCACTATATAGACCTAAATCATGTTGTATATAACCAATGATCCTGAATAGAAATATAACTAATTAAAACTGGAGAAATCTGTTTACATAGTATCACAAAAGCATCCTAATGAGTTTTTGCCATTTCTTCTTCTTGCATTTAATGCACTAACCCCACTGGTACCCCACCACTAAGTTTGTTCTTTAATTCTCACCAATTTTCTTGAACGTGGAGAATTTTTTGCTTCCCAGGATCTACAGTCTAGAAAGTTTGAAAGAATAAGGCAATTCAAGAAACTGGTGAAGCATGCCGAGAGGAATTTGGGGTTTTATAACCAATTTAGTCCCCAAATCTCAAGGGAGGAAAGTTGGGAGACAGGGCAGTTTCCAGGAGTCAGGTCTCTGGTCTGCTTGCAGCATTTTTAATATGGAATAGACTTTCTCTTTATTTGCATTTTGTAAAATTAGAGTTTGGAAAGTAGCTCAGTACTGACTCGACGAATTTAGTTTTGTGAGTTTGTTTTTATTTTAAATCTTTTAGCTTAGTCTAGTGACCACCATCATGAAGAACTATGGCATATAACTGTCTTAGTGTAACATCCCAAATACTGCCTTAAAAGAAATTGAGAATTTTTTTTTTTAAATCACATAATCCCTGTCTTAAATGCAGCACACTCTACATTCCGATGTGAAGACCTATCGAGGGTACACTCAGAAAGAATTGCTCCCATTTTTTTTCAAGATTTATGTGTTTCCATTGTAAAACTGCTTTTTCATAACTTTATCTTAAGGACCTTAAGTGTCCTGTAGTTAAATATGCTTAGTTGGGAGAGTTAAGAAAATGTAAAACCTATTTAAGAACCACTCTTTGCTAACTTACTTTTTAGGAAAGTAAATTCAACAGGGTTCTATGCGATAATGGGCAAGTGAAGATTTACTGTCTTAGTCATTTCGAGGGCTGAACCTCTTGGTTTTCTATGCCTTACTAAACTAGTTACTCTGCTGAACTATGAATTAACAAAATAAAAACCATCAGCAGCATAAAAAGAAAGCTGCTGCAATATCCTCTTATCAGAAAAAAGAGAAAAGGCATAAAATCTTCAGCTTTAGGAACAAATAGTAAATCATTTATGCAAGAGAGATTTGGGAGAAGAAATGTGGCATCCAGACAAATAAATAAAATACTGACAGTGCAGTATTAAAATGAATTTAGCTAGCATTTAACCAAAGAGTGAAAATAGCCTGGTTTTAGCCTCAGGCTGGTTGAAGAGCACAAACTTCTTAGGCTGCATATGCTGACCTGCAGGCAGAATTTTTCTGTCAATTCACACTTCACAGGCTTTCCCAAGAAACATGTTGTCAAATTTTAGATATGCCAAGATCTTGGTTCAAGATCATGGGGATACACATGTCTTCACAGAAAGATATATAAAAGGTTACAGTCAAAGTTTAATGTAAAGGATGAGATTTATCTGTCCATGTCCCTTCTTGTCAGTTGCTCATTGGTTCCCAAGTTATAAAATGCCCTTTCTTCCTTTTCCTTTGTCTCAGCTACAACCCTTTAGACTCCACAAGAGCTCAAGTCTAAACCTTCAACTTCCCTTGACAAGCCTACCAGGTCCCCCTGGCCTCGCCAGCTTGAAGGAGTCTTTCTTCCTGCTTTTGAATTTTTGTACCAATTAGTACCCGTTCATTTGCCAAATAGCCACGTGCTGACTTGTGACCTTTTCCTTTACTGCTTTTTCAGCAGTTCTTTACTTCTTTCCTGTTATTGAACTTTCAACATTTATTTTTAATCATTTATATTAGTTTTTAAGTTCATTGAAGTCAGAGTCCATGTGTTTTTCTTATTTGAATAAGAGGGAAAGGAAAGGGGTCAAAAAAGTGGTAACCTCTACTTGAATTGGGGCTCTCAGCTATTGCAAACATGTGAAGCCAAAGAAATATACCAATTTTTAATGACAATGTACAGAACTCAGCCAGGATGCATGGGATGGTGTGGTTAATATTTATTACTATTATCTTAGAGATAACCTCCAGTGGTTTACTAGTCACATCCTGTCAGATATACCTTGTGGGGGAAGCTGAGGAAGGTGAGTTAAAAAGGGTAAGAGAAAGAAAGGTAGACTAGAGAGGCCCAGTGAGGAGCAGGGCCTGAAGCAGTTGCAGGGGATGGATTCAGTGCCAGGGAAAGGGCTCTAGGCAAACATCAAAGATAAGAATGGGGAGGAAGTCTACTCCCTGCACAGTGATGCATGCCTGGATCAACTTAAAGAACCAGAGACAAAGCAGATATATCTGAGCCACAAAACAAGTTCAGGGCTTCAAACAAGCTGTCTCTCCACATCTACAGAGCTTTTATGCTTTAGTTGAAAATAATCTGTTCCAGAACATATGGATCTCTCAGTTCAGGTACCATTTAGGCTGCTAGGAGAAGTCTCTTTTGCTCCTTTTGTTCTTTAGGTATTTTCTGGCATCCTTGCACTTCCTTGGGACCCTGGAATGGTCCTATCTTATTCCCATCAACTCCACCTTCCACACCATGTCTTTTATTCATATGCTCAGCCTTATCTAAATGCTCTTTCCTGTCCCCTCTGTATTCGGGCTGCCAATACAATTTCCCTACTGCAGAGAACTGCATTCTCAGGCGCAAGTTGCACTGTGAGGCTCCCAGTTTCTGGTTGTCTTAGCGAGTGTTTGCAATATCACTGCCTGTAGTGGCAATAAAGCCCTATTCACAGAAGATGCTATGTCAGACTTCTACACTGACTTCTATTATTCCAATCCTTTGGGCCATTCTAAAGAGCTTTATCTGTTCCTTCCACTTTCCCTAGCATTAGCCATGTGCCCATTTCTCCTGGCTATTTTAGTAGAGTGTACCTGTTTGGTCTGCTTGCACAGGAATTAGGAAGTCCTGTTGATGGTAGCTTACAGGGTTACTCGGGGTCTGTACAGACTTGCTATTTCTCAGCTTATTTATGCAATTTATTTGTCTACATTCTCTTACCTCTGTATCTCTTAAATCCATCTTAATGCAATACAGCCCTTAGTGCCAAACCAATTTTTTCTAATACATGTTTTCCCTAAAGCCCCAATACCTTCATTCCTTTGTTCTGATTTATTGCTGCTGCCTAACCACAGCTACGAGGCAGAAAAAATAATAATAATAAAAATTTGAAAATCCTAGTAACAAGCACGTCAGGATTAACATACTAGGTCTATGTTAAACCACCCAACAATGAACTAACTCATCTTTAATTTATTAGCTTGATTTTGATATAAATTCTGAATGAAAAGTAAAAGGTTGTGTAGATTAATAATATTAAAGTTGCAAAACAAACCCCTGAAAAATAAGAAATGTTAAGCAAAGGGAGCTGTGCCATCTTTAATTCATTGTTCTGTTCCCAGGCAGTTCCACGCATGCAGGATGCAGGCTCACAGCAGCATTTTTTAAAAGACTCTGCAGTACCAGAACCATCAATGCAACGTATAAACAACACAGCATATTACTCCAAACTTTAGGGTCTAACTCACATGTATTCTGTGTGATATTGTCATGAGAAATATTTCATGATGACCTTTCATTAAGTATCACTTGCTTCTCTAAGTTCTATCAGGTAGGTCTATCATTCTAGAGGCAAAAATTGTAGGTCAAGTACTAGATAAATCCCTAAGTGGCCTAAGGAAGGTATTACCCAGCATTCATAGTATTCAACCTGCAGCCAGGGATTAAACACTGTGGAGCTGAGGAATCTAAATCAACAATCTCAGAATGAAAAGAGCATCAGTGTCAAATGACTTGGGCTTTCTCAAAACTTTTAATATTCAGTAAAATCTTGTTTATTTTCTGTTCATCCTGTTGGAACTGACAAGAAAGAGTGAAATTGGCATGTTAATTCTACAAACACTAGAAAAGTTTTATAAACAACTTAGTTAATAATTAGCTGAAACATTCTCCCTTTAATATTTACATCAGCAGGTCTCAACAGAACATACTGCTGTGTTGAAAGCAACCTAATACCAATCATAGTAAAAATATGAAAGTTTGTAAATGATTGACTTTTAAAAATAAATCAGAGAAGACTTAAGGTTATCCCAATAATATCATGGTCACACATTTGCATTTTAATATGCTTTCTTGAGAGAAAAAGCAAGGGTGGGGTTACAGAGATGAAGCCAGGAACTGCACATGGGGCTGTGTTGCTCATGCCAACACCGTTCTTGTATTTCACAGAAAAAAACAGAGAAACTATTGCTTTACATGGTCAATTTTCTTAACCCTTTTCTCATACAGAGGTAGAACTAAACCTTGCTCACTTGCCTTTTTTTTTTAATTGAAGTATAGTTGATTTACAATGTAGTGTTAGTTTCTGGTATACAGCAAAGTGATTGTTATACATATATATATACACATATTATTTTTCATATTCTTTTCATTATGGTTTGTTAGAGGATATTGAATATAGTTCCCTATGCTATACAGTAGGACCTTGTTGTTTATCTATTTTATATATAGGAGCTTGTATCTGTTAATGCCAAACTCCTAATTTATCACTCCTCTACTCCTTTCCTCTTTGGTAACCATAAGTTTGTTTTCTATGTCTGAGAGTCTGTTTCTGTTTCATGAATAAGTTCATTTGTGTCATATTTTAGATTCCACATATAACTGATGTCATATGGCATTTGTCTTTCTCTTTCTGACTTCACTTAGTATGATAATCTCTAGGTCCATCCATGTTGCTGCGAATGGCATTATTTCATTCTCTTTTTGTGGCTGAGTAGTATTCCATTGTGTGGATGTACCACATCTTCTTTATCCATTCGACTGCCGATGCCCTTGCCTTTCTAATTATAGCTGATGGTTAGAATTAATTATGTTTTACTTGCTGTCTAAACCTATATGTAGCAAAAAATGTGGGCCTTGGAGATTTACCTACCACTAGTGTATTATTGAACATTTCAGTAAAATGAGGAAATGTGGTAGGAAAGAGGAATATAATCTGGAGGAACAGTGGAGCCTCAAAGTGTGACACCACCTTGGTGAGGTCACCTCAGGCCAGTCTTAATCTTGCAGGTTGAGAAACAACTTTGCTAGGACTCTGATGTTTGTCAGACTGAGACAACTGATTGGGACTGTCCAAACTGTCAAGGAACTGCTGTACAATATTATTCACTTATGGACGTTATACACGTGTTTATGGTGGGAATATTCTTTTCCAATTACCAAAGTTACTTCCTTCCTGATCTCATAATACCCCAAGAATTGAATATGTGATTATAAGGTTAGCTGGTAGGCATGGAATCAGAGAAAAAAGTGGAGGAAGGTCTAAGAATATCCTCCAGGCCATGAAGAGGTTCGAAGAATTATCCTTCACCCACAATAGAGAATACCTTTCTAGTCACCAGACTGAGTGAGTTCCCAGGGGAGGCACACCCTCCTCTGAAGAGCACTGGACACTCCCAATTGCTGACTCTCTGGATTTCCTTTCTCTGTGCTTTAAGCTTCCTGAGACCTTTCTACTCAGACAGTTGGTTCAGTTTCAGTATATTTCTGCAACCCTTAGGGTTCTGTGGTTACACAAAATAGAAACTGACTTCCACTAACTTGAGCACAAGAGTGGAATTTATTGGAAAGAGCTGAGAACTTTTACCCAGTTGAATGAAAAACTGAAGTCCTAAGTCTCTAAAAGGATCCATGCAGCTGCTCTCAGAATGCTTACCTCTTGGTGGGAGGAAAGGAAACAGACAGTTAAATAAAAAGAAGCAATAAATTATGTAACTTTACTATAGAAATACACTCAGATTAATAAGGATTACCAAGGAGGGAATGGTCAATTGTCCCTGGCAAGGGTTAGGAATAAAGTTCAAGGTAAGGAAAGACTGCATAGGGGAGGTGATATTTGAACTAACTCTTAAAAGATGAGTAAGTGTTTGCCTGGTACTCAAAGAAAGAAAGGGCACTCGAGGCACAGAGACACGGAAGTGTGACAGAGTATGGCATATCTGAAGAAGTGAATGTCATTCCACTTACCTTCAACATGGAGTGGCGCTTGGTATGGTGGAGTTTAGTGAGAAAAGCTGGACAGGGAGCAGAAGACTAACCATGAAGAATCATGTTGCAATAAACTGATCATAGAAGACTACTATCACATTCAAAAATAAGTTTTATGTGTAAAACTCCTACACACTAGAAACTAAAAAAAATTTTAAGTACTCATGGGATTATTTTTCAAAGCTCAACAGTTTTCTTTCTTCTTCTCTTGGGAATCACTGATTCTCTCCTCACCAATAACTCACCACCAACCATGCCCTCCACACACCACACACACACACACACACACACACACACACACAAATCTGCATGATATTTCATGCCCACTGGAGTTGTTTTGAAAGTTTAGGATGTGGGCAACCTTACAATGTAATCCCATCAAGACAGACTAGACTTCTTCTCTTTGAGAACCATTCTCTGAAAATCCTGCCCTGGTAATAGCAGATTTTGCCAATAATAAGTTGAGCAATTTCTAAGAGATCTTTTTGCTAGGTAATAAAATATATTGAACCTATTTTTCTAATCCATACTGGCCTACAGATATGTTCAAACTAGTTAGTCCAGCTGTGGGTAGAGAGGGCAACTCATAGAGCCCAAGCTGAGTATCAGACTATGCTGACCTCTTTTTCCATCATCCTCAAGGATATCTTAATGCAACATGTGGTGGGTCCAGACATAAATAAACCTTGGAGGGAAGAATTGTGAAGGATTTTGTCCATTCTAGACACAAGAGTTTTGACCATAATACTTAATTAGTATGCATTCAACTCACGGACTGAATAACTAAAACCTGAGAGAGCCCTTTTATTTTGGAATTTATAAAGGCAACCAATGGATTTGATGAGAAAACTGAATCCTCATTCTGAAATGAGAATTTTAATATTAAAATAGTCTATCATATATAACTGAATACAGTAAAGTGGATTCTGCTGTCTATCCCTTTTTCACTGACTAAGGAAGTGAGGAAACCCCTAATTAGTGTGGCCCAAGAACTGTTCTGTTTCTTCTAGGTTTTAGAAATCCTCTTGCCTCAGCTTCCTAGGTTGGGATTCCACTTGTCTTTCAGGGCCCTTATTTCTAATGGCAGGCTTAGAGGCTTTGCATATGCATTCCTCAAAGGGCAGTTTTTACCAGTAGTTTTCTATAGAAGACTTTGTTTTCTTTCAAAATGCTCTGCAAAGCACTATTTACAATAGCCAGGACATGGAAGTAACCTAAGTGTCCATCGACAGATGAATGGATAAAGAAGATGTGGCACATATATACAATGGAATATTACCATAAAAAGAAACGAAATTAAGTTATTTGTAGTGAGGTGGATGGACCTAGAGGCTGTCATACAGAGTGAAGTAAGTCAGAAAGAGAAAAACAAATACCGTATGCTAACACATATATATAGAATCTTTAAAAAGTGGTTCTGGTGAACCTAGGGGCAGGACAGGAATAAAGATGCAGACGTAGAGAATGGACTTGAGGATACGGGGAGGGGGAAGGGTAAACTGGGATGAAGTGAGAGAGTAGCAATGACATATATACACTACCAAATGTAAAATAGATATCTAGTGGGGAACAGCTGCATAGCACAGGGAGATTAGCTCGGTGCTTTGTGTCCACCTAGAGGGGTGGGATAGGGAGGATGGGATAGGGAGGCTGAAGAGGGAGGGGATATGGGGACATATGTATACGTATAGCTGATTCACTTTGTTATACAGCAGAAACTAACACAGTATTGTAAAGCAATTATACTCAAGTAAAGATGTTAAAAAAAATTTTTTTTAATGCTCTGCAAAATGCTGGCTGACCACTTTAGTTAGCAGAAATGGCTATGTTGCTGCAGTTGTCTGTCTGTCTGTCTCTCTAACCTGAGTGTTCTACGGCCACATTGTATCTCTCCCAGTCACTTTCTGTGATGTGGAAAAAGGGAAAGGGAGGATTGGTTTTGGTTATGTTTTGACACCATCAGTATCCTTACCTTCTTTTTTCCACATCCCTCCCCCCAAATAAGTAGCAGCTCATAGTACTTTCCAATAGGATGTAACATTAATAATTCTGCCAGTAAAGAATATCCAGAAATAAAACCTAACTTACTATTTCCAATTTTGTACAAGATCACAATTAAAATCTCTGAGAAGCAGGGATTTTTAAGAAGACCCTAAGATTATTTTTAAATTTTGATTCTCCATACCATCTCAGATTCTTACTACCAGAGAACATTTCAACTATGGCAGATGGCATATTCCAAAGATGGCTGCAACAATATCTCCCAACCCACATGCTCTTCTACAATGTGACATTGCTACCTTCCCATCAAGAGGTTACTACTTCTCTACCCCCTTGAATCTGGGAAGTCCCATGATTGCTTTGGCAATAGAATATAGTGGAAGAGATGTTGTGCCAGTTCTGGGCTTAGCCATTAACTGGCCTGGCACTTTCAATTCCTGCTTCTTAGAAGCCAGCTGCTATGTAAGAAGTGGGATTACCTAAGAAGCCACCCTATGAGAATCCCAAACCACACTGAAAGACCCTGGAGGATGAGATGCCATGTGGAGACAGAGAGAAGCCAAGGAACACTGAAACTCGATGTGGGAGTGAAGGCATGATCTTGGGCATCCAGCCCAGCAGAGCCTTCAGAGGCCTTTGTGACTGTAACTGCATGAGAGTCCCCAAAAAAGAACTTCCTGGATGAGCCTTGTCAACCCACAGAACTATGAGAGATAAAAAAGTTTTGTTTTGGGCCACTGGGTTCTGGGATAGTTTGTTAAGCAGCAATAGATAGCTGGAAGCCAACCTCTGGTGACCATAGTAGGGTCTGAGGGCAACCCTTCTTCCCAAACTTTAAATGGCGGAGTTCTGGGTTTATCTATTTTACGTTTGGGGATTCTTCATGAGACATTATTTAGAAAAGAGTGGCCCCACCTCTTTAAAAAGTTTGTCTATGACTCCCATGGGTAATTGGGAGTTGGCTAAATAAATGTGAACCACCCTTGAGGACCATAAAAAACACTGTGACATCAAATCTCCCCTGATCAGATTCCTTTAGACACAAATATACTTAGGCCACTCCAGATGGTTGTGTATTTATGTCTGATTTCTAAAGCCCTTGATATAAAGGATTCCAATTCTGGTTTCTAATGGTGCTCACTGTTGGGAAATTCTTTTTTACTCAGAGACTCTATAGATTGTGGACTCTGCCCTATTCCTACAGCTGCCTTGCTTGAGTTCAAGAAAAGGAGCTCATGGTGTCTGTCTTAGTGATATGGACTGTAGCTCTTGGAAGAGAGCAAAACCCCCTTTACTTGGTGCCACTGTCCTGTGTTAGGCACAAGATGATGAGAAAATCATCTTACTAAGGGCATTCATTTTCATTAGAAATGGCTTCTTCATAAAACCTGCACATCCTCTGGCCCTGAGCTTTGCTTAAAACATTTGAAGTGACCTTGCCAATCAAAATAATTTTTCCTTCAACACTTAGCAAAGCTATATGTAGAAAGATTTCCTTAAAGACTTTCAGCATGCTCAGCTAAGAGCAGTGTTTTTAGTCTTCTGCACTAGTGTGCTGTTTCCTTTTATCATTCAGACCATCTGTGATGAAGTCTACTTTGTTAACTCGGAAAACCTCAATTTCTGTAAGACTTTAAGATGAAGCATTAACATATTTTTATGGATATGCTACCATTATGGTTTTGGAGACTTCTCATTTCTGTTATTAAAAAGAAAAAAGCTGCCATCTAAGCTTTTCTTAAGAAACATTTTTACATTTATAATCTTTAAAGATGCTTATGGAAAGAAGTGCTTTGAACTCTTTTCAGTAAGATTTAGCTCAGCCTAAAGCTTAACAATAATGTAATTTGAGTGAGAGGGTCTGATCCTACCTGTCAGAGATGCTGCAGAAAGATACATAAAGCACAGCCAGAATCTCATCTGAAACCAGTTTAAAGATTCATGTGGCTAAGAGTCATTCCTGTGTGATCTGGTTCCTTAATACCATAGTACACACTGAATATTGGGATTCCAGAGCTGGAGTGCACCTTAAAACTCATTTTATCAAACCCCTTTATGCCACAGATGAGTAAAGTAAGGCCATGCATTCTGACTGGGAAGCATACTTTCTTTCCACTATCCTCTTGCTAGTCAAAGTGTGCTTCCTAGAACCAGCAGCACCACCTGGGAGCTTGTTAGAAATGCAGGATCTCAGGCATCACACCAGGCCGATTGCATCAGAAACTCCATTCTTACATGATCTCCAAATGGTTATAAGCACACTGAAGTTTGAGAAGCTCTGCTCCATACCACATTTTTTCCCCAGAGAAAGACAAGCCTTTGGAATCAGCTCATTCCAGATTCAAAAATCCAGATTTTTCACTAATTAATAAAGTGGCCTTGAGCAAATCACTTAACCTCTCTGGTCCTCAGTTTCCTCAATAGTTACATGGGGGTAATAATAGCTATAGTGGAAGGTCACTGTGGCGTTTAAATGGAAATAATGTTTGTACAGTTTCTAGTCAAGTGCAGGCAGTAGACCCTCGATAAATAGAAAACTTCTACTACTACTGCTGTTGCTACTGCTGCGGTTACTATTGCTACTGCTGTTAAAACCGCTGCAACTGAAAGATCCTGAGCGCTGCAACTAAGACCCGATGCAGCCAAATAAGTAAATAAATAATTTTTTTTTAAGTTTAAAAAAAAACGCTGCTGCTGCTCCTACTACTACTATGGCTACTACTGCTGCTACTCCTATTACCACTACTGCTACCACTATTTCTGTGCTGCTGCTATGACACCAATACTGCTTTTCTTGCTGCTGCTACTACCACTGTGGCCACTACTGCTACTGCTACTGCTACTGCTACTACCGTTGCTGTGCTGCTACTACTGCTGCTGCTACGGCTAATGCTACTGCTACTACTGCTGCCCCTCTTTCTCCTATTAGTGCTGCTGCCACTACTACTACTGCCATTGCTCCAACTACTACTATTGCTGTTCCTGCTGCTACTACTGTTGCTCCTGCAGCTATTACTACTGCTGCTGCTGCTTCTATCACTACCATCAACACCATGGTTATTATAACTCAGAGAGGCAAAGTAACCTGCCATACACTGACAAGTGACCAAAGTGAAACTGTAGCCCAGGTCTCCTGACTGTTATTCCAGGGCAGCTTTCCTGGACCTCATAATTTGCCTTCTCTTTTAAGCACAGTGAAATGCTAGCATCAACATTCTTGTATAAGACAACTTCAGTTCTTGGAGTAGAATATAGAAAAAGGAGACCACTTAAGTTTCCATTTAAACCTCCTGGAACAATAAAGTCAATTTGATCAATTCTGTATCTTTTCAAACTGTCATAGCTTCAGCTCAGTTTGAGTTTCTTCTAGGTGACAGCTTCTGTTTCCTTCAACTATGGAATACTGCCTTTCTCTAATTTTGCTTCCAAAAGATTTTCCAAAGAAAGTTTTACTGGATCGGATAGTACATTTGTTTTCTTAGAAAACGGGATATGTGTTAAACTACAGGGAGATCTTGATTTTTTAAAAATGAATTTTTTATTTGTGTATTTCGGTCTTAGTCCTTTCAGCATGCAGTCCTACACTAAAGCATACCCCCTCTCCAGATATGTAACCCCACTTTGAATAGTTGTAAAGGAAGGAAAAAAACCTTCATTGTATGAAGATAAGATTTTGCCATTTTGCAAACTGAAATAGATGTTGATTTCTTTCTTTGAGGTCCCAGGATGACTTTTGATCCCTGTTCTTAGAACCGAGGGCATGTGACTAAATGTGAGAACATCGGCTAAAATGTTAACCTCTTAGCCTCAGATACACTAGATTCCAAAAAGTTATAAATCCTCTGAATGGCAGAATAGCATATTTGTGTGGGAAAGCATTCAATTATCCCAAAACAAGATCTGTAAAAGCACTTTGCAGCCGTTGATACCTAACAGATATTCCTCTTTCACTTAACTAAGGAAGTATAAACAGGAGAACAGGATCATACAACAGGACCAGTTTTAGGTTGGCCCACTGTAGAAGATAATGTAATTCCACAATTTTTAAGAAATTACAGGGCATATATACATGTACCTTAACTATATTTGCTTTTTATTTGTCAAAAATAGATAAATAATTTGAAAAATGAAATGAAATGATGCATCTCATTCTACTATGTAAGCGAAAGGGCACTGGGTTTTCCATCTCCAAGAGGCTGAGACTCCTTGGCTGCTGCTAGAATGAGTTGGTACTGGGATAGGTTTTCCAGCTTGAGGGCTGCATCTTAGCACTTGCTCAGTTTAACAAGCACTGTGCCTTGTGCTTTTAACAAACACTTAAGCATTTGTAGGGATCCAAATGAATCAGAAGCTCCAGTATGTATTTTTTCAAAGCACTCCCTCAACACACACAAAAAGGCTAAATTCACAAATCAGCTCAGTGAAGGAGCCTTAAGCGTGGCTCTGACTTATAAGCCATAGACATAAATAAGAAGTCTAACATTTCCTGAGAGGGGACACAGGTACACAAATACACTGTGCTGTGCTACATTCCAAAGGCAATGTTTCCCAGAGTCTTAAGAAAGAGGTCCTTTAAAATTCTTTATCTATCTGTCTATCTATCTGTCTGTCTATCTTCTAAGGACTTAACGTTAACCAAACACAGTTTCTAAGCACTTTACAAATATTAACCCACTTAATGCCTTTAATAATCTTTACCAGATAGGTTACTCTTATCCTCATTTTACAGATGAGGAGATAGTGTCAGAGAAGATTTAAGTAACTTGTCTAAGACTACACAGCAAATAAATGACAGGACTGGAACTCAGGTAGTTTGACTCCAAAGTCTATGCTATTACTGTGCTACATCATGAGGTTGTTGTGTTGCAATTTTCTTTACACTTAGCTCGTAGATAAATATTTTACTTGCGGTACTAATGAAACCAAGATGGTGAGTTCAATACTTAAATGTGCCAATAACTGAGGCTCTGCATATATGATATATAATCTATAGTCTGTATTTTTAATTTCAAAGTCTTTAATTCTTAGCTAGCTTTTTCAATTCATAAGACTATGATAAGTTTTCCTTTTAGGGCCATGTGTTATTATAAACTACAAATATAAAAAAGCAAACTGAGGTGGCAGTACAAGGGACCAGGTACAAATGCCCAGAGCTTACTAGAGACTTGTATAAAAGAATTTTATTTTATTTTTCATTATTATTTTTTTTTATGGAAAGGCATTTTATTTTAAATATAGCTGTGTGTACATGGAAAAGAGAATTTTAAATGAGACTGGAAATGAGTCATTTGCCTGTTGAACACCTTGATGCTTTCCTTCCATGCTGCTATTGGCATGAAAATCTGCCCCTTAAGTCAGACTGTATTATAGGTAGGAAAAGTTTCCAATACCCAACCACAAACCGAGGAATCAAAATCTCCCCATATATATAAAAAACAAAAACCCCTCCCTAATCTGTAACCAGAATGCTTCCGGGCCCTGGAACCACCCATTGTGCCTTGGCCACTCCAGCACAGACACAGGAGTGTTGCCATGGCGGCAGGGACCCAACTGTGTGGGCTGGTTTCAATAACCAGCAGCTGCTCACTTCATAAAAAGCAGGATGACAGCCCAGTTCTGAATGAGCGTTCTTCTCTGGGCTTAGACCTGACCTGAATATTGTTTTCTCATTGAATTTCCTTTTATTTATTTATTTTTAGAGATCAACTTTCCTTGAACTTTCCCTCATTCATGTTGCACTTGGCAGGACTATAGAACCTTTCTTTCCTTCCGTAGAAAATGTGTTTTTTTCCTTAACAGTTCCTGAGGTTTTCCCTGTGCCTTCCTTATCACACCACCACCACCACATTTACACACACACACACACACACACACACACACACACACACACGTGCACATATACACCTTTGCCTCATTATATAAAGACCCCAAACAAATCCACTGAGTTTATTTACTCCAAGAAGTATTAAGGCCCAGGGAGCCCAAAAAACCCTCCATGTTGGGTGACTCACCCAACACCAAGTACATTTCATTTGCCCTGTGAAAATTTGGAGCTGGAATGGAAAAATGACCATCTACTCACATTATTCTGGCCATGTTCAGAGAATCTATGTTTTAATCCTAAACACATTCTCAATTCACAGTTGATTCAAAATCTGTTTTTTTCCTCTTTGTTTACATATAGGCAAAATGGGAAGAATATAAAAATGTAAAGACTACTAATATGATTTCTGACCCCCTGTCATAGGGATTGCAGAGGAAACTATTCTTGATGCAAGATAAGAGCTGTACTATATTTGAGATGAACTTTGCCCTCTCCAGCTCTTAAGGAGTTTGGAATAATTTTGAAATGAGTCTTGTGCTGCTGTTGAAATTTTTTTTATAAACTTGAAACAATTTGTTTACAAGTTTTTACTAAAGAGTGTCACAGAAAAATGTTTGTGGACATGGTATCTAACAGGCTGACAGAACCCAGAACTTGCTTGGTATTCAGAGGAGAGCTCACCCACCATTATCCTGCACAGTGTATAATTACTTGCATGTTGGGAGCCAAAAAAGGGAATGCAATCCTGTGAGTGTGTGTTTATGCTGAAGAGTTTGAGAAGCAAAACAATTCAGCAAGCATTCTTCATCCCCAGCATCTGGGAATAATTAATTTGCTTGCTATGGTTTATAGCATGAAGTTGATAAAGTTGTCTAAAGTGTGGAGGCCATTTGCCTTAGTTAAAGCTTTCTACTTTGGGGTTTTACATTGTGGCTAATTTTAGTAAATCTTTTTATTTTTAATCCTAAAATGCTGTGACAAGAACCTTCTGCTTATGGTTTCTTGATCATTTTCTTTTCGGTCTTATTCCCACTGTGTTCAGGAAGCTGGCACTTACATTCCTCTCCCCTCTTCCTTGCAGTGTGATGCTGCAGGGGCACAGACCTCTCAGGAGTGAGGCCCTGGAAAATGCAGTGTTGTTTTCGTAAATACTTATTTGAGCTCTGAAGAGTTCCTCTGGAATACAGAATGTATCTTTGTTTGATTCTATCAATTTTAGGCCAGGACACTGGAGATTGTCGTGTGAAGCTCTCAATCTATTATATATGGAAAGTATTGTGACAAGTTCTGATAGTTTATGTTAGGTGCAACATTCCCTTAATTGTGACTTTTAGGAAGAAATCACTATATATAATATATATATACTATATTGCATATATATGTGTATATATATATACACACATGCATATATAGTATAGTGCATATATATGTATGTATGTATATATATGCATACATATATGGTGTTCTCTCTATCCAATCCAACAACTCAACATGTTACAGAGGGCTTATCAGTCCCTGGGGATTTTCCTCCAATTTCTCCCTAAGGCATGCTAGAATGAAACACAACAGTTACTCTGACCTGAGTTTAATTCGGGATTTCAGAATAAGAGCAAATGTTTTATTTTTGTTGGCTGAGTGCTCCAAGTGTTTAACAGTGCTAAAAGTTTTCTATAGCACTTTTGAAAGCTCATATTTCACAACACCTAGCTATTTTCTTTTGAATCCTGGTGAGAAACAAACTGAGGAACTCCCCAAATAGAGCCAGGTTTTTATCCCCACCTTGCTTTTCTCAGGGTTTATCTCCACACTTTGACAACTGTTTCAAATCTCTTGTGCCCTATATTTCAGGTCTCTTTAGGCTAAATATATGTCGTTGCCCTTCACTGTCAAAACTTCTAGAAGGATTTTTTATGAGGGGCTTGTACTCACTAAGAGTAACCAGCCTGAGGTCCAATTCTCAGGCTGGCACACTCACTGCCCCAGAGCCAGAAGATGCTTGCTCAGAGGAGCTGCTTTTGTTCTTCTGCCTCTACATTCCCAGGCTCTGTAAAGTGTGACATCTCCCTGTTCCCTCCTTCAGGGCTTAGAAGCAGGGACTGGACCTGACATCAGTGACTAAATACTCACATCATAGCTCTTAAAAGCCAATGTATGGTCCAGTGACTGGATTGGTACTGGTTGGTCATTAGCTTTCCCAGATCTGTTTTCTGATACAAAAAAAAAAAAAAAATTGGCTTCATCAATACAGAAAACTTCCCTGTCATGTTTACCCCTGTACTTCATCATATAGAAAAATTCCTGGTGCATATCACTTAATAAATATTTGGCCAATGAATGAACAAAAGGATAATTGGATGCATGAATGAGTTGAGTTTTTCCTGAAGCTGAATACATTCATTTTCAGAACAAAAATTTCTGATATTATGTCCTTTTTACCTTTTGGCCCTTATAATGTTTATTTTGTAATAATTATTACATAAGGTAAAAGTGTTATTAGAGAGATTTTAGGCAAAAGGGAACTATTAAGCAACCTGAGGTCAGTGCCCAAAATTCCCACACTGGTCCAGAAAATTCAAAATTTGGAAATCACTGGCCCAAAGCATGTTCTTTCTTGCTGTTGCCTTGTCTCTAGTGATGTTATCCTTTTCTTCATAAAATTTACCTCAGAAGGGGTGATAAAAGTGAATAATAAAAGTGAATTTTTATGAACCAAAGTGAAAAACACCATTCAGATTCAGAAACACCAACATTGTTGAGCGTATCCCTTGTTCCGGGCCCTGTGCTATGGGCATTCACACACTATCCTGCTTAAGTCCTGACAGGTGTGCATTATTGTTTCACTTTTTACAGGTGAGGTGAAAAGTGAGCTAGATTTTGGGTGGTCCATATCCTCTCACAGAAAAAAAAGACCTAGAGGACTGAGGAGGTCTAAGAGAGGTTAATGGAAGACGTAGGAATGAACCGAGACTTGCCGGTCAAGGGTGATTTGGTTGGGAAGAGAATGACTTAGTGATAACAGTAAAGATGAGGAGGAATAATAAGCACCATGTAGTTTGGAACAGAGTCCAGACTGATCTGAGTGGAAAGCAAGCGGCAGATAGGAAGACTGTGGATGCACAGATGATTGGACAAGATCATCGTTTCACAAGTCATGACACTTCAAGACAGTATGTTCTAAAGCTTGCTAACTTCTCAGATTCCTGAAAGAAATATTTGTCTCTTTGTTTACTTGACTGTTTTTGGCTTCTCATCATATTGCTTGGGAAGATGATTATGCTTTTAAGTGCTGGGTATGTTTCCTATAAGAAATATTCTTTGCATCCCTGTTGCTGAGTGTGCAATGTATTCTGTTTTCTATAAGAGCCCAGACTGTTGAGTTAGAAGTTTCCAAAAGGAGCAGAAGCCCAGCCTATTATAAATGTCCAGCTCCAGAAATGCATGCTTAAGCTTGGTGTGAACATTATATGACATTATTATTATTATAAAGTCCTGCTTTTTCTATTGGTGATAGCCTATGGATCTCAGGATATGTCCACCATTTTTAACTCTGAGGCATTTCATTTGAAGAGTGAAAAGTTGATAAACTTGGCAACATGTGTATATATGAAGCACCTAGTTCAATGCTATGTGGCAGGTGTTCAGTAAATTGTAGCTATAGTTGATTCTCATTATTTGTGGATTCCATATTTGCAAATTTGCCTACTTGATGAAATTTACTTGTAACTCCAAAATCAATACAGCACTTTCATGGTCATTGTGGATATGGACAGAGCAGTGAAAACTTTGAGTCCTCTGGCATGCACTTTCCCAGTTGAGGAGGAACAAGGCAATGCTCTGCCTTACTGTGTCAAGTTCTCATACTGTAAACAAGTGTCTTTTTGGTGGTCTACTTAGTGGTCTTTTTTCAAAAAGGCTTTTTGGGTGATTTCATTGTTTAAAATGATTCCCAAGTGTATTGCTGAAGTGTTTTCCAGTCTTCCTAAGCACAAGAAGCACCTTATAGAACAAAGTATGTGTGTTAGGTAAGCTTTGTTCAGGCTTAAGTTAGTGTTGCTGGTCAAGAGTTCAATGTTAATGAATCCATATTATATTAAATAAGGAAATAAGGTATCTTTAAACAGAAACAGGTAAAACAAGGTTATGCATTGATTGGTTGATGAAAATGTGACCACAGGCTTTGAGGAAACCTAACCCTGCATTTTTCCTAGGAGCAATGGTTCCATACTTGCTAATGTGTTCCCAGCAACTTTGTAGAACGTAACTACCAGAAATGGCAAGAAACTACTGCATTTATTATAGCAGTCATTCAAGAAGGTCAAACTGTGTGGTTGCTGCCTAAGCCCAATCTATTAAGAGTGTCAATGATTTTATAACTTTATATCAGATACCACCTTCTTTCCTCTGCTTCGACCTTCCCAAGATTCCCAAAGTAGTGTCTCTTCATGGTGCCCATTCAGTGCAATGTTTCTTCGGTTCTTGAGCCAATCTTGTCTAGGGCAGAAAGTTAACAATCCCTGCCCCAGGTCCACCATTTGTTATGTTTGGCATGAAGTCAGACCCTCACCCCCTACTCCTGCCAGACCTGGATGCCCACTAGAGTGACTGATCTCTCAGACTGAATACTTGTGTCTACCTCACAGCCCATCATCCTGGAATCCTGTGTCCACGGATGAGCCCTGAGGGTTCACATTACCACTGAATCTCATTACCTCAGTGTTTCTTATAACTAAGCGTCTACCATGTTACAGGCATCCACCTAGTCAAGTTTTTACTCTCAAGGGGAGGGAGACCCATCAAGGGATGCAATATAATGTAGTCAATGATTTGTAGATGTAGATGATGCTGTGGGGGTACAGAGGAGGGATGTTAAATCCAACAGGAAGGCTTCCCAGAAAATGTAGTATTAGAACCTAGTCTCAAAGAGTAAGGAATTGGCCAGGCAAAGAAGAGGATGAAGGGTGTATAAAGATGTCGCAGATAAACGAAACAGCATAAGCAAAGGCATGGACACATGAAAAAGCATGGATTATTCTGGAAATCACAAACATTTAAATATTGCTGGTTATAACATGTAAGGGGACAAGAGATGGGAAATGAGGCTGGCTAGGGAGGCAATCTGTCATATCATACTCTCTGTCATGTCAGTGACGGGGAGCCAATGAAACAGAGTAACCCAAAACACATGGTTGGATTTGAGTTACACGAAGACCACTCTGGTGTCTGTTGGAAGGATGAGTCTGAGGGTTGCCAAACTGGAAGCAAGGAGACAAGTTTTAAGCTTTTCCAATAGTTCTGGTAGGAAATGTTGAGGTCCTGAGCTAGAGCAGCAGAGGGACTAGAGGGGAGAGGAATATGAGATGGTAAAATCAGTGGGCCTTAGTGATTGTATTAGGATAAGCTGGATAATGCTTCAGTTAACAAATGATCCCCACAGCTCAGTGACTTACTGCAAAAGTTTGTCAGTTGTGCAGCATCTTCTGCAGATTCAAGCAGCTCACCAAAGCAGCCACCCTCCTGAGATGCCTCGGTTAGATAGGCTTCTTTGATTTGGTGACTCAGCATCTCAACAGAAGACCTCTGCATTCACAACAGGACAAGAGCTATTTCAGGCAAAGAGAATTGAGAGTTTTTCACTACTTTAGCCCAGAAATAATATGTGAATTTTCATTCACATTTCACTGGACCAAACTAGTTGTACGGCTGCACTTAACTGGAATTGGGATGGTAAGTGTAGTCTCTCATATGCCCAGAAAAGAAGAATTTGATATTGGTAATCACGGGTGGTGTCCACCACAGCCCAAGGTCTAGTCCATGGTGGAACAGAGATGAGATAGCCACTACAGTGATATATGAACATGGTAGATGGAGACGTGAAAGGAGTTTATGATTTCCTTCAGGTTTCTAGCTTGAGAAAATGGAGGTTGACGGTGCCAGTGAGACAGGGAAGACTGGAGGAGCAGCATATTTGAGGGAAAAATAACGGTTTTTGGACACATGAAACATCCCTAGGGTAAGCATTATATCCAGAGATAAGAAGCAAAAGGTAGAGTGGGGTGTTAGTGTTGAGCAAAGCTGAAAGCAGTTAGAATGTTGGAATAGATTAGAAGAAGCGGTGACTGAGTCACAGTCATGAGTGGAAGGTGAATAGATAAATTACCAGGAGAAGGTATCTGGGGAAGATATATAGGCTGGTACTCAAGGCTTTCAGCATTAGACACACATTTGCCTGATGCTGTAAGATGTTTTTTTGTTTTGTTTTGTTTCTTTCATAGTTGAGATTTTATTGGTTGTTTTGAGGCTCAGTACACAGACATTTCAATTTGTAAACAGTTCTCAACATACGTACCAAAAACCTTAAAAATCATGTAGTTGTGATTCTTTTCTGAACAGTTATTCCAGTGACTTTCCAGCTTAAAATCTGGGGGCAAATTTTCCTTCACAGGATATCAAGTACCAATATCTTCAAATATTGATATGCTGTTACATCGTAAGTCCCACTAATTCACAATTTAATATCACATACACTACATACGCAAATTGTCAATCGTTGACAGCACATTAACAGTTACTAGAAGAACTGGACTACCACGACCAAAGATGTTACGGAGTGCACAAAATTCTGCCCAGGAGAGCCAAGATCAAGAGGTGAGTGGTTTGCTTTAGGAAACAATTCTACCAAAAACAACGTGGGAAGAGAAGTAATTTAAAGTGTTTAAGACATTAAATGCACAACTGACTCCAAACTGCTATTTAGTATGCTTTGTATTATAGGATCCAAAAGCTACCCTCCATCGGTGGAATGTTAAGCTGACACCCAAGGCAATCAAAGCCTCCCATATTCAATATCCCACTATTTTCTGGTTGTACCAAAAAATAAACAACCAGCAAATGATTTCACCTCTGAAAAAAAGCATTTATACTTAAAAAATGGGATGAGGTGGGATTCCTTCCTTTTTAAAAATGTTTCTAGAGCTACTAAAAAACCTGCATCTACAAAAGAGTTGATAAAAATATTCCTCTGGATTGTACAAGAAGGGAAACAGGGACCACTGATCGGACCAGGTGTGTGATTTTACTCAGACTTGGCTTCTTTCTCTCCTGCTTCATCAGAAGCTGGGCTCTCCTCATTTTTAGTTTCGCCATTTTCTGCAGATGAGTCTTCTTCAGTCTCTTGGTTAGCCACTTCAGCCTGTTTTCCCTTTGCTCCCCTTTTCCCTTTTGTTTGCACTTTTTTGTTGGAATATTTATCCTTTCCTGGCGCCTTTTTTGGCTTCGTTTCCACTTTTGGAGGAGCCGGTTTAGCTGACAACCTCGCCGATCTCCTCTTGGGCTCCTCCTGCGCCGCCCCCTCGGCGGAGCTCACCTTCCTCTTGTGCATCGTGGCGGCGGGGCGGGCGCGTGCCAGGTGCCTGCGGGCCGCGGCGCGCCGAGAGCCTTCGCGAAGCTGGGCTGCCTGGCCTCTGCCGCTCCTGCCGCCGCCCGAGCTGCTGGGACCCGCGGCGGGGGCGGTGGAAGAACCGGATGGAACCGGATTGGGAGCCCGCCTCCTCCTCCCCACCGCGTCCCCCAGCCGCGGGCTCCCCCTCCCCGTCGTCCGGGCAGCCCCCCCACCGCCCCCGCCCATTGGCTGCTGGGCCCACCGCCTGTAAGATGTTTTAAAGAAGTCGTTAAATGCCTGTCATGGCTCTGAACCTTAGCTAGTGACTAGGGCCCTGGTTTTCCATCTCTCTTTAGCCATCCATCCTTCCCTGGACCTGGATCCTGCTCTAATAAATGAGCCTTCTAGAGCTTGGCCACATGTAGGCAGACTTCTCTTCCCTTACCTCCTGTCTAATCATACCTTGGAATATCTCCTACCTGGCACCAACAAAGGCCATAACCATAACAGAGCTGGCTACATCCTTTAGAGTCTGCCTTTGACCCTTGTCCCTGATCCAAACTCTCACGTAGGACACTGTCTCCAAACCCCATCCTGTGTCCCTCTCACAGGCCATTGCCTGGCCCTTGCTCACTAACCTACCTGCCAATTCGGAAAGCTGTGGTCCCAGCTTGCCTTAGGCCATGCCCTTAAGAATTCAAGAAGGTCAATAAAGCAATAGTCTTACATGTGTTTCCCAGAAAATATTTTCTAGCAATAAAGATTGAAGTTTCTCTGAAATTCATGGAGTGAGAGGTGGATGACATTATGCAAGAACCAGCCTGGAAGCATTAAGGCAATCAGTGGAGAGGTACATTTGCTCCCATCTGGACATGGGATTCTATGTCCAGAGTGCATGGCTGATATTAAAGAGAACCAAGCCCCGGGAAGAAAGAACTGTCAGGAAGCCCACAGAGACTACAGGAAATAGGTCAGAGCTGCCATCCTCATCTCCACTGTGCCAGGTGGAGACTGAAAATCCAAGATCAAGTCTGTGAAAGGACACAACAGATCCATTGTAACTGTAGGCATCAAGATTCAGGACCTGGGGAAGTGGAGCCGTGCCATGGCTTCAGGAACACCAAGGTCAGGGGCAGCTTGCAGAACCACATTGTTCCAGGAGTTCCTCTCTGAACAAGGCAGGGACTAAGTCTTGCCTTCCTGACCTGGCTTTCAGAAAAGCTGGCAGAAGCAAAGTGAAAGGCAGAAAAGCCTGCTAGGAACCTGGGGCAGGGCAGACCTTCTCCAACACAGGTTAAACTTTGAGACCCAGGGGATCAGGTAGGCAGTCTGGCTGCCCCAGGAGCCCCTCAAGGGCAAGCCTACCTGACAGAATCCTTAAAGCTTCTGAGCTTCTCTTTGACCTCCAACAACAGCTTCTTCCAAGCTCCCATAGGAAGCTGGGTGAGAGCAGCAGCTACTCTGGTCCAATATATCAGTGTGTTCTGGGAGATG
>NW_020173955.1:2231634-2258621 GCF_003031525.2 Neophocaena asiaeorientalis asiaeorientalis | reverse complement strand
AGGGAGGTGGGGGGAGGAGGCAGCTTTCTCCTGACTGGAACTGACTGGAAACTCACTGAAAAAACTGGGATACGGGTAGGGTGTGGACAAGAGCTAAGACCAGGCCTGTGATAACCGCCAAAGATGACAGACACTCTGTTACTTGTTTTAAAAGATGTATAGGGCTTCCCTGGTGGCGCAGTGGTTGAGAGTCCGCCTGCCAATGCAAGGGACACAGGTTTGTGCCCCGGTCCGGGAAGATCCCACATGCCGTGGAGCAGCTGGGCCCGTGACCCATGGCCGCTGAGCCTGCGCGTCTGGAGCCTGTGCTCCACAACAGGAGAGGCCACAATAGTGAGAGGCCCTGATACCGCAAAAAAAAAAAAAAAAGATGTATGTATCTACCAATCACCCCAAGGGTACTCAAGTTCACACTATTGCTTAATGCAATTAAAAAGAAGTAACAAATATGAAAACACACTGTATACTGTGCCACTGAATATATGCAGGGTACTGAGACTGTTTAAAAGCTAGGCATGTAAAAATAGGCTTTATAGCTATGCTGTGTTTTATATACACTATTTTATTCAATCCTCCTCACAACCATAAGAGGTAGGTAGTAGTATTATTTGCATTTTATAGTGGGGAAAGCCAAGCTCACAGAGTAGCTAACCCAGGTCACACAGCTAACTGGTAAGTGGCAGTCTGCAGTCCAGCCCATGTCTGTGTTGATCCCAAAGACAGTGCTTCCTCCAGAGACCGAAAACATTGCTATGTCTTTGTTTTGAACATCTGGCTAAGCTGCCTCTTCACTCACTGTCTGCAGAGGTTAGTCCTGCAACACTGGCTCTGGTCTCTGCTGTTACCCAGAAAGCAGCCTCTGGGGGCTCTTGAGGAAGGCCTCGTTGGTGGAGGAGAGCTCCCTCCCCTGCCCCAGGCCCACAACCACGGCTCTGGGTCTTATCTGGCAGCCCTCACATTCCTGCTAAGCACCTCAAGCAGGACACATTCCTGACTGGGTGGAGGGAAAAATTCCTGGCATTCTTCAGCCCCTGTCCTCCCAGGGACTGGGATGGAGGGAAAAAAACCTACATTTCTGATGCTTGGAATTACTCTGAATTAAGTCCTGCTCTCCAAGCCTTGAGAAGGGGGAAAAAAGAGGGAGGGGGAGATTCAGGACCACTGAGAGATTTACTTCTCCTTATAACATGTCTCAGGATTGTGGAATCAGGAATTCGTACTCCTTCTCAATAGTGTCTTCTGTCTGTGTGATCCTCGCGTTTGACCTTCATGCTGGACAGACAGTCTGTATTGTTTGTCATTCTTACACATCATAGCATTCTAATATCATAGTTTGCAAAAAGAACAATCTAGATGCTTGCATGAATATTACCTCTCTGCAACAATAACACATATTACTTTTATAAATGTATTTATACTTTACCATGCTTTATCACTTACATTATTCTATTTGATCTTCACAAGAAATCTATGAGGTTGGTATTATTATTTCCATTTTGTAGAGGAGAAATCTAAGCTGAGAAGTGAGGTAACTCACCTGCTGTCAAACAGCTGCCAAGACAGAGGTGGCCTGTGAGCAGGTCTTCCGACTCCCCTTCACCATGTTTCACTCAAGGCCTCCCATTATGACATCACAGATACTGCAAGGGGGTAACAGGGAGTCTGTCCAGTTACTGGGTAACATCTGATTCTCCTTCCCAGAGAGGGACTCTAGTGAGAGAGTAGGGGTTTGGAGGTCCAGGCCAGGGAGCACTGGAGTGCTGGCCAGGGCACAAGGTCGGGATGTGCCTATAGCGGCAAAGGATGAAACAGGACTAGTGATCCGGCATCTTGAGAAGCTGAGTCAAAAAGCCAAGCCAACCACCTAAGCAGTGATGAATTTCAAGGTATGGACCATAGCCAACTGGTAGGCCACAAGCATCCTCCTGATGTCCCACAGATTGATCCCAAAATACATGTCTTTTCTTTGGATCTTACTAGCAAATGGCTCTTGATGCCCTAGATTTTCTCTCTCTGTGTGTGTGTGTGTGTGTGTGTGTGTGTGTGCGCATGTATATATGTGTCTAAAAGCTACTAATAACTGCTAGGTTGTTAAGAGTTAGTAGTATTTGGTATTCATAAATAAAATTTTAGCACATAACTAGAGTTTACCGAGGTGACTACTTAGTATTCACCTGGTTGTCAGGCAACACTTGGCAATATTTGCAAAGCTCCCCCTATCAACATGCATGGACAGATTGTTGAAGTATCCTCAATAGTCAGGAAGACTGCTTTCCTATTAATATCAGTTCTGTATTGTTGTACTTTTCAATGGTTACTATTCCTGCTTTTTTTTTTTTTTTTTTTTTTTTTTTGCGGTACGCGGGCCTCTCACTGCTGTGGCCTCTCCCGTTGTGGAGCACAGGCTCCGGACGTGCAGGCTCAGCGGCCATGGCTCACGGCCGCTCCACGGCACGTGGGATCCTCCTGGACCGGGGCACGAACCCGTGTCCCCTGCATCGGCAGGCGGACTCTCAACAACTGCGCCACCAGGGAAGCCCTATTCCTGCTTTTTAATTATAAATTACCCTTCATTTACCTCCATCATCATCTGTTTTGTTTGACATGGATTGTTTGATTAACCCTACAGTAAGATAGTGATATCTACATAGGTCAACTCAATTTGTGACCTATAATTTTTTATAACAAAACATTAAAACAAATATGGATTGTGATACATATAGAAACCATCCATACCAGTATTGCTAAAGCAGATAGTCACATGACTTGCACAAAATGTGCTTGCACAGCAACAGTGCATCGCTATCAGGGAATTCTTTGAAAAGCAGGCAAGACTATAATATGTGGGTCTTGGAACATTTTGCCCCACCCAACTGAGCCTGAGTCAAAAAAGTCTGTGAATCACTGGGCAGGGAGGGAGACCTTGGGTTTATTTTAGTGGGATAGAAAGAATTATAGAGACCAGAAGAGGGTGAACACATGAAGGAAGCCTGGGAGACAGAAATTGGAGAGATTTCTGGTATTGAAGAAATGATGCCTGCAATATCTTATCAGATACCTATGGCCTCAAGCATGGATCAAGAAAGAGCAGTTCAAAGTGGTCACGTCCTATTGGTGCCCTATAGAGCAGTCTGGTTCAAGTATTGTGCAAATGTGCCCTGCCAGGGCAGACAGGGACTGATACAGCTATCCTTCACTAACCATGAACCCTAGTGTCAGGGAAGAGAAATTTTTTTTAACTTGTCTGTCTTCACAGAATGCCTTTAGTAAATGATTTTAAAGTGCCCATATGTGGTATGACTGATAAAGGGTTAATATCCAAAATACATAAATAGCTCATACAACCCAACATCAAAAAAATAAGCAACCCAATTAAAAAATGGGCAGAAGACCTGAACAGACATTTTTCCAGAGAAGACATATAGATGACCAACAGGCAAATGAAAAATGCTCAACTTCACTAGTCAACAGAGAAATGCAAATCAAAACCACAATGAGATATCACCTCACACCTGTCAGAATGGCTATCATAAAAAAGACCACAAATAACAAATGTTGTCAAGAATATGGGAAAAAGGGGACCCTTATACAATGTTGGTGGGAATGTAAATTGGTGAAGCAATTGTGGAAAACAGTATGGCGATTTCTCAAAAAACTAAAAATAGAACTACCATATGACCCAGCAATTCTACTCCTGGGTATATATCAGAAGAAAAAGAAAACAGTAATTTGAAAAGATACATGCACCCCAATGTTCATGCAGCATTATTTACAATAGCCAGGATATGGAAGCAACCTAAGTGTCCACCAACAGCTAAATAGATAAAGAAGATGTGGTATACACACACACACACAATGGAATACTACTCAGCTGTAAAAAAGAATGAAATTTTGCCATTTGCAACATGGATGGACTCGAAGGGTATTACGCTTAGTTAACTAAGTCAGACAGAGAGAGACAAATACTGTATGTTATCGCTTATATGTGGAATCTAAAAAATAAAACTAACTAGTGAATATAACAAAACAGAAGCAGACTCACAGATATAGAGAACAGACTAGTGGTTACCAGTGGGGAGAGGGGAGGGGCAAGATAGGGGCATTGGATTAAGAGGTATAAACTACTATGTATAAAATAAATAAGCTACAAGGATATATTGTGCAACACAGGGAACATAGCTAATATTTTATAATAACTATAAATGGAGCATAACCTTTAAAAATTGTGAATCACCCAAAACTTGTATAACATTACAAATCAACTATACATCAATAAAAAAGTAAAAATTTTAAAAAGTGCCCACATGTGCAAGTTATGGCTCTTGAGATACTCTAGGAAGTCCTGGGGTATTGCTTTTTTCATGGATATACTGAAGGTGGCCACTTCCTGCTCCCAACCAGAGAAGATGGGTGAGTATCCTACGGATATTGAAATGATATTGAAATAACCTTGAAACTTAGAGAAGAGTCCAATAATGTGCTTCCATTTTGACAAAGTCAGAACATGGGAAGAAAAGAGCTTAGGTACAAAATAAAGTCTTTCTTCTATTTCTTGAAATGTCCCCAAGAAAAACCTTCCAATACTGCAAAAAGCCATCTAGAAGGAAGAACCCATGGAGAGATGTCTTCTTCTCCTGAGAATCTTTGGGTTTCAATTCAGGCAAGAGAAAAATCATCTGGTTATTAAGAATCCAAAGCTCCTTAAATGAAGCAGGCCAAAATAGTCCTACCCTCTTCAAAAAGTAGTTCTAAACTATCCTGTAATGTAATTTCATGAAAACTTTATTATAAGCTTCACACCATCATTAATCATTGTATGTGTCCCATTTCATAAAGTGATAATTGCCTTCAAGTAAACTTTAGTAAATAGTAATATATCATTGAAGATACAGATGTAAAAAAAATACTTAGTTTGGCTCCTAAAAGTTATTCACCTTGGTTTCTTGCCTAGTAACTATGGAGAGAGATGAGTTGACATTGTGCTATTTCACAAAGACATTTTGCTGGGTTGCCATATCCCTGTCAAGAATGCACGTGCAAAAATGGCAATGGTAGTGTCAATGGTTACCTTTATTTGATTTTCCCTGGGCGACCGAGTGAGTGTTTATTTGGTATGAGTAAAGCTGTGGGTTAGCCCATGTCTCTGGCACACCTGCAGTGATCCTACAGGACTCTGTGGTTGGGAAATTCCTATGTGGGGGTTGTCAAATTGTACGAGATCCATTATTTTTGTTTTCTAGATCCATTGTTTTGTTTTGTTTTTTCCACAAAAGCCTAAGCCATTGTAGTGCTAGAAGAAGACGCAGAAACCACATTGGTTTAAAAAATTTAAAAAACCCCGAGAAACAGAAAGAAAACATGGTCCCACCTGTAGTCAGTGGAATTTAAATTCCCAAGGGCTACGGTCAAGTTCCATAACTTGCTCTAAGTTATGTTTCTCCTCAGTTCTTTTTTTAAATTTTTATTTATTTGTTTATTTATTTATATTTGGCTGCATTGGGTCTTTCTTGCTGTGCGCGGGCTTTCTCTAGTTGCGGCGAGCGGGGGCTACTCTTCGTTGTGGTGTGCGGGCTTCTCATTGTGGTGGTTTCTCTTGTTGTGGAGCACGGGCTCTAGGCACGTGGGCTTCAGTAGTTGCAGCTCATGGGCTCAGTAGTTGTGGCTTGTGGGCTCTAGAGTGCAGGCTCAGCAGTTGTGGTGCAGGGGCTTGGTTGCTCCGCGGCATGTGAGATCTTCCTGGACTAGGGCTCGAACCTGGGCACCCTGCACGGGCAGGCGGATTCTTAACCACTGTGCCACCAGGGAAGTCCCTCTTCTCAGTTCTTAACCTGAGTATAAGGTCTAAAGACATCAAATACAGAAGGCTTAGAGGGTAAAGCCATAATAGCAGATGAATGCAGCTTTTCAAAGATCCAAATGAAGTAAGAAGGGGGAAATATAGTAAAAGCAATATTCACATCCATCTTTTTTTTTTCCCCGAAGACAGAGTAGGGTTTGTTATTTTGTTTCCCCTTTTGATTTGTAACCTAGGGCCAGCATTAGAAAATAATAAAAATAGTAACTAGCACTTTAGAGTTCATAACTGCATTCGTGTATATTAGCTTATTTGATTTCCAAAATAATCATTATTATTAGACTCATTTTAATACAGAGAACTCTGAGCTGTAGAGAGGCTAAAAGACTCATTCCAGGTAGCTTGAGTCAGTAAGGGACAGCCTGGGCTCCAAGCCTCATCTTCTGACCCCAAGCATATGCTTTGCATTTTATCAGCATAGTCTGAAGCAAAGGGTGTCCCTCTTTTATTGGACCTCCCACAACAATTCAAACCAGTTTAATTGATCCCCAAATAATGGAAAATTGATAATATCAATATCACACCTATCAGTCAATTCAGGAACCCAGAGGCCTCTTGACTGGTTCTCCTGTTTTTACAACCCATGTAAAAGTATGAAAAGCTTGACAATACCATAACATCCCCAAGAAAGCCAAGATGATAATCTAAAATTAGGTCAAGAGGCTTTTCCTTATCCCCTGCAAATTTTACATCACTGGTACCTGTACCTAATAAATTTTGGGCAGTTGTCATTCCTTTAATAATCAGTTTAGTTAGTCTAGCATTCACATTTTTCCTTCGGATTATTTTTATTTTCCATCTGTTTTATGTCTTCCTCCACCCCACCAAACCCCAATCAGCTCTCTCAACATTCGAGTCTCTTGTCCTAAGGTTCTAGTATATAGCTAGTACCTGAAGCAAGGGTCTTAGAAAAATCTCATGCCTCTTCCCTATTGAAAATATTATTTTAAAATTTTTTCAAATTTCTCAACAGTAATAAAAGACTTAAGACAGAGAATCTTAGTACAAAGACAAAGTCGTATTGACATAAAATTTTTTTTTAAAAAACAAAATATTGGCCACTAGGATACACAGGGATTTGAATCGTTAAATTATATAACAACTTGATTTCAAGGTTAAATCCAAAACCATCACCAACGAAGTGTGCTGTGCCCAATTTCTAGAGGTCCGGAGCTAAAAACACAGCTCAGCTGAGTTCTGGGCTGTATTTTAGCCTTGGCAGACCAAGAAGCAAGATGACAGGGCATGCTTCATCTGAGCATTTGTCAAGAGCACGCTGAGATGATTAATCCACACATCCCCACCACCAAAATTACCCCCTTCCACGGCCCTCACCCAAATTCAGGTAAAATAATTTGTGGAAATTTTTCTCCGCAAAGGTTTAGGGATTTGTTCACTCCTCCTTATCTTTGGTTTCTATCAACCAAAGTAGAATCTTAAATGAAAGCATCTTTGAATCTTGTGTCTTCTTTATGAACACTTTTGTTGGCTTAAGGAGAGATCATCAGATAGGAAAGGAAAGTTCTGTTCCTAGCTGGACATTTACTCCTGTAAACACTGCCTAGCAGAATGTGCTGCCCATAAGAGTGCAGAGTTCCTCCCTTCTCACTTTTAGCACTCCCTGGCTTCACTTATAGCCCTCACCCTGCTCCATACTCCCTCTGTCCTCAAGTTATTGAATCTGAAGATAAGTGAATTACACTCAAGGCAAAGGTGAAAGGGAGAAGGGGGAAAGCCTCAGGTTCTACCTGGAGAGTCCTTCAGATTGAGTTTCATTTTCCTTCTCCATCATTACTCACTATTAGCTTGTGACTTAAAATTAATCTTACCCTTTCTTGCAACATTTGGCAAATGAAAGCTCTGATTCCCATCGGCATATTTGTGGGGTAGGGATGGAGAAGAAGGGGAGGTGGGCACTTAAAAATTGTTATTGCTTTCAACACCGCCTTGTGTTTGCTGATTTCAGAACTGGTTGTGCAGAAAACAGGAGGAAGGGGAGTGAAGCACTGGAGTTTAATGAGAGGTCACTGGACTCTAGTAGTCAGAAGATCTGGATTCTTCCAGGTGTGGACCACTGGATGGCAGTTGACAGGGGAAAGGTGTTAAACTGGAACCCTTTCAGAGAGCTGTTCATGCAGTAGTGCTACCTAGGGGGAATGTGAGGCTATTTGGTGACAAAGGACAATGGTTATAGAGAAAACAAAACATTAGTCTGAATGTAAAGAGTCGTGGGACTTTAGTCCTACCTCTGTCACTAACCAGTGATAACCTAACCTCTGGAAGTCGTTGCACCTCATCTGCAAAGTGGGGAGAATAACACATTGCCCAGCTTTCTTCCCAGAGAGATAGCAAATATCAACTACAATAATGTGTATGAAAATACTTTATGAAGTATTTAAAAACCTGAATACACGTAAGATTGCATGACTGAAATGAGGCAGTGGTCTAAGTAACTGCTAAGGGTGACTTGCAATAGCACAATTCTATGTTCTTGACAGTTTTCCTTTGAAGTCTGACAAATTTATTTATAGAAAATCTGGCTTTGCTAGAAATGTTGACAGGCCATTTATAACCAACCCTATTGTGCTTAAAAGAGTAGAACTATTGTATCACCTCACACCAGTTAGAATGGGCATCATCAGAAAATCTACAAACAGCAAATGTTGGAGAGGGTGTATAGAAAAGGGAACCCTCTTGCACTGTTGGTGGGAATGTAAATTGATACAGCCACTATGGAGAGTCCCTTTACCTAGTGGCCCCTAGAAACTCCGGGCTTATATTCTTTAGACTCCAAGTCAAATAGAGACAGTACCTCTTTCCCAGCAGTTTCAGCACGAGGCCCCGAATTGAGTTTCATTGGCTTGGCTTAGGTCATGTGTACTTCCTTTCACTAATAGTAGAGACATAGGGGTGGGTAAATAAGGTCAGCATCTAAATCACAAAGGTAGAAAGTGGGAAAACAAGGGAAGGGGGAGGAATGAATGATGGGCAGGCAAACATGACAGATACCCATTTGCCTAGAACTGCTTCAAGCAATGTGGTAACATCACAGATGGCTAGGACACTACTGCAAGCTATAAAGGAAGCTAGAGGTACAGAGTTTGCCATTTTATGAACAAAAGCTTCAAACGCATCATGGGTGATGCAGCTCCTTTAAGAGCAACAAGTAGTTCTGGGGTCTGGATGGTCTTTATTCCAAGAACAGGTGTTGGGCACACTTGGCACAAGAAGATCCCACAAGAAGATCTCAGAGTGGCCTTATCAGGCACAAGTGCACACACGTTGGAACTTATTATCTAATAGTGTCATCTTGGGGAACAAAGAGCAACTCTGGGAGGGTATGTGCGTGTGCACAGATGTTCAGATGCAAGCGTCAGTGGCCTTGATGCTGTTATCACTGATAGAATTCAATCTGTGTCATTGCCCTAGAAGAGTGCAATTGCCAAGGATAGTCCTGGAGACTCATTTTTCATGTGACAGTGGATAGAAAAGAGAGGGGACAATTAGTTAAAACCTGGGGTAGGCTCCTTTCTGGATGGGGGTAGCAGGTGGGCAAGTGGAATTACTCCTTGGGAAGGAAGGAAAAGTAGTATTAGAATGTTGCTTCTGCTGCATTTTGGAGGTGGGTGGATAGGTCTGGACAAAGTAAAGCTATTTAGCAAGTTGAAAAATGGGTTCTTTGGTCAAAGAATGAAAAAATCACAGTAGGAGAAATGGAAAGACTGGAGTTCTCTAAGGGCCTGTAATGAGCCATTGAGTTTTAGGAGCCATTGATTTGATTTTGAGCACACAGAGAAGGCACTGGCCTCCCTTGGGGCGGCCCTTTTTGCCCACTATTACCAAACTTTAGTCACAATTAGGTATGGATATGCCTTTTAACAAGTATTTGTATTTCTTAATGCTACAGAAAGCATTAAAGTCTATCAATGGCTAAAAAGAAAAATGTTCCTATCTTCCAGTCTCTTTTTTTCCATGAATTCCACCAGAAAATGAAGGAAAGAAGGAAGTGGGGGGGAGGGAGGGAAAGAGATAGAGAGGGAGAGAGAGAGAGAGAGGACGGAGGGAGGGAAGGAAGGAAGAAAGAAAGGAAGGAAAGAAGGAAGGAAGGGAGAGAGAGAGAGAGAGAAAGAAAGAAAGAAAAAGAAAGAAAGAGAAGAAAAGAAATTCCATATACTAGTGTGCTAGGGCTGCCATAACAAAGTTTCACAAACTAAGTGGCTTAAACAAAGGAAATTAATCACCTCAGAGTTTTGGAGGCTACAAGTCCAAGAGTGTTGTGTAGACAGTGTTGAATTGAGGAAGAATCTGTTCCACACCTCTCCCCTAGCTTCTGGTGGTTTGCCAGCAATCTTTGTTGTTCTTGGCTTATAGATGCATCACCCTGATCTGTGCCTTCATCTTGACATCGTGTCTTCCTGTGTGCAAATTTCCCCTTTTTATAAGGACACCAGTGATATTGGATTAGGGTCCACTCTAAGGACTTCATCTAAACAACCTCTGCAATGACCCTAATTCCAAATAAGGTCACATCCTGAGGTACTGGGGGTTAGGACTTTAACATAAGGATTTAAAGGGGTGGAGACACAATTCAACCCATAAGAGTCCATAATCCTTCTTAATATTCCAGAAGTTATATTTTGCTCCAGGGTTCAAATTCTAGAGCTAAATAAATGCTTAATACTATAATGGGGGGGCGGTCGGTGTACACTTCAGAATACTGACTGTCGGTGTACACTTCTTTCCTATCACTGAGACCATTATGATAACTGAAGGATAAAAGACCATATTCTATCTTGAAAGATTTCTATATCATCTGAAGTGAAAAATTGGAGGAAAATCAAAATTCCTTTTGTATAAAGGGACTGATTCTTTGACTTTCCAATGGGAACCTTTTGTTAATTTACTCTCAATAGGGAAAGGAAAATACAGTACTTCTCTCTCTGTTCCCACTCACTGAAGGAGGGGCACAGGAAAGGGGCTGGTTAGTTCCTAATTCAACCTTTGAGAGCAACTTCTCCTGTTGCTGATACAAACCAAGTTATCACATGTTGCTGCAAATGCCCACTTGCCCAGTGCGAGTGAGGCTTTGTACTGAACAGAAGGAAGACTTAGCTGCAGTCAAGTCCTTTGTGGGACAGACAGGAATAACATGCATGATTGCAATCCCTAAATAATACACCTCAGGTCATCTGCATTTTGCCTACTCTTTAGGACAGAGGCTACAATTCCTGGATAGGTCAGCATTAACCCTGGACTCCTAAATCCAGAACCAACTCTTGCAGGGAGTGGTGTTTTGCTTCACTTCTTCCTCTCCCTATATTTTCAGTCCAGCCAGGCATAAACAAGTGGGCAATTTCTGTCCTGATCACTGAAGCTCTGAAGGGCGCTGAACTCACTAAATGATGAATATATGCCATATGGAGCTAGCGGCAAGTTCGGATGTAAATTGTCTCCATCTTGCTCTCTGCATTGCAGATAAAAAGTCCCTTGAGTCATCTCTTTGTACTGAGCTGTGTGTATCTGAAAACAGCTAAATCACTGGGAAAAGTGGAACGTTTAATTTCATCTGAAAAGGACTGGATATTATTGCTTGCATGAATGATTAGTAAATGTTTTAAAAACATTATATGAGGTCGCACACAATTTATTTCATTTGGAATCCCATATTTTAAGTAAACATTTGAATCCTTTTGGCCTGCTGTGTTAATAGTGCAATGCAGTGTACAAGAGTTGGAGTCAAAAGATTCTGGTTTGGGTTCCTGCGCTGACAATAACATTTGCCAGGCACTTACTGAGGACCAGCCACTGTTCTAGGCTCTAGGCACTTGATGTATCAATAAGTCATATCATTTACTCTTCACAATAACTCTGGAAGACAGGTCCTGTTATTCCTACTTTTTATATGAGGAAACCATTCAAACAGTTCCTAGAAGATCTGGATTCAAATCCACACTGTCAACCACAAAGACCATGCTCTTAACTACTATTCCCTGTGGCCTCTTGCCTTCTAGCTGTTTTGAACTAAGCAGACAAACGATTACTTAATCTCTTTTTCTTTATTCTTAAGAAGGGGGTTTGAATTGAATTTTCTCTAGGGTTATTTCCAGTTCTAAACCCTGTCTTTCTATGATCACTCCCTCTTCACTTTTCAAAATGTAAGTAAACCTTTTATTTAAATACTGCCTTTCTTCAAATCCTTAGACAATCCACCTGTTGATGGAGGGAGCAGGAAAATCTTTCTTGGTTAAAAAATAGTAAACTAACTGTTTTGCCTTGGGCCCCTCTCTCTGTTGACCAATGTGTGGTCTTCCAGTAGTACAAAATGGGCATATGAAATCCCAGTTGGAAATCCCAGTTGTATGAGCAAAGTTCCTGAGGTTCTCAGATGAGGTATGGGTGGGCTGCAATGTATGGGCTTCCCCTCTGTGTAGAAGTATAAACTGTTTAGGAATTCTAAGTAACCACTTATTATTTGCCTAATTTTCTGGTATTCTTACCTACATTTGATAAAAATATACTTGTAACATGGCATATTAATTTCTTATTGAACTCCCCTGCTTTTTTTTAATGGATTAATGTGCCAACCTAAATACAAGAAGCCAGCTATGTTCTATGAAACTGTTTGTAAGCATTCCAATACAAAGAAAAAAGATATTCCTTTAAAGATACTCCTCAAGGGCTCCAGAAATTTGACACAGACCAGCCATGGAAAGATCAAGGAGACAAGAATGAGTGTATCTTTATAAAATTTGGGTTCGAGGAGATTCAAGGAAAGATAGCAAGAGTGACTCAGTCTCAAAGTAATCCCTGCTGAACTATCCAAAGGAAGAGAACTGATAGAGGATTTCTTTACCAGCACGAATAAGTACACAGAATATTAGACGGAACTACTTTTGAAAGAAGAGAGGAACTTCCATAGAGAAGTAGACTCTGGGAAAGATTCCTCAACGTTCTTTCTCATTAGAATTTCATCCTCGCAAAAGCAGTGAAGTAATATATCTAGTAGCAGAGTTTTTTAAATGAATTACGTCTTTCCAGTGCTGATGTTTTGTGTGAGAGATAATTACTGAACAGAGTGATTTATTATGGATGTATAAGTTGGAAATTTCAGATAGCATGAGCCGTCGGCACCATCTCCTCCCTTACGCTTTGTCAATTTAATCAACAAAGTTACTATATTCTCCCCTCAGAAGGGACAGAAAGGACAGAAATCAGCATCTACTGAGTACTTGCCAAGTGTCAGACAATTTATTTTCCTTTCTTCAACACTTCACCTTTCCTCTCTCCTAGCCTTAATCATAGAGAAAGCATACGAAACCACTTTTGAAATGGGCAAATGAAAATCAGATCATTTTTATCATCTTCTTAACAACCTGGAAATTGTGCATTAATCCCCGTTTTTGGTAGAGGAGTGATACAGGACTGGATCTAGTTTCAGAATGACTACCCTGGCTTTAATTCATGGAGGGCACTGTTATGATTATTGAGAAGGCCGTTTTCACACAACCCTGTGTAAGGTTGTGTGCGTCCCATTTTATCCATCCATCCATACTCAGGAGTCCCAGAACTGTGTGTATGAATCTCTTGAAACCTGTTATTTTTTAATAGTCACTAAGCCAGCACAAATATTTAATAATTTAAAAAGAACTCTCAAGATCTGTAGTCTTTTTTATCAAAAAGGAGCCTTAAATGTAATAGAACTCAAGTCAGTCTTACTGATTAAAACATAGAAGCCTCAATCAGTGAGCTGTGGAAATAAGAAATATCAGTAAGATTAAATTCAATAGAGAAAAAGTCAAGTGTGATAGAAGTGAAAAACAAAGGTAGGCTGGTTCAGAATCTCTATTTATATACCCATCTTCCTGAAACAAAATCTCTGCTGATATTGAAAAAAAATTTTTTTAATGATACAAATGAACTTATTTACAAAACAGAAATAGAGTCACAGATGTAGAAAATAAACTTATGGTTACTGGGGGGAAAGGGAGGGAGGGATAAATTGGAAGATTGGGATTGGCATACACACACTACTATATATAAAATAGATAACTAATTGGGACCTACTGTAGAGCACAGGGTACTCTACTCAATACTCTGTAATGACCTATATGGAAAAAGAATCTAAAAAAGAGTGGATAGACATATACATATAACTGACTCATTTTGCTGTATGGCAGAAACTAATACAACATTGTAAATCAACTATATTCCAATAAAAATGAAAAAAAATGTTTGTTAAATTTTAAGACTCTGTTTTCCAAATCTTCTGGCTATATTATGATTACATTAATATAAAATCCTGACCTTTTCCCCAGAGAAACAATTTTATTGCATATTTGTTCTCGTATTTAAAGTGAGTGTTAGTCCTTCATGCATGAATGATAAAATATACACAGAAAACATTTATTGTTATTACTGAAAAGGCAATAGATTTTGTAATTTTAGGAAGTAAAAAGCAAAGCCATTTATCAGGATTCTCTAGTATTTATTATTTCTTCGTATGGCAGAATCTGCATGGATGTTGTTTTAAAAGTTTCTGAACTGGACTTCCCTGGTGGCGCAGTTGTTAAGAATCCACCTGCCACTTCAGGGGACACTGCTTCAATCCCTGGTCCAGGAAGATCCCACATGCTGGGGAGCAACTAAGCCCATGTCCCACAACTACTGAGCCTGTGCTCTAGAGCCCACGAGCCACAACTACTGAGCCCACGTCGCAACTACTGAAGCCCGCGCACCCTAGAGCCTGTGTGCCGTAACTACTGAGCCCACATGCTGCAACTACTGAAGCCTGCATACTTAGAGCCTGTGCTCCACAACAAGAGAAGCCACCACAATGAGAAACCACAACGAAGAGTAGCCCCTTCTCGCCCCAACTAGAAAAAGCTCCCGCGCAGAAACAGAGACCCAATGCAGCCAAAAAAAAAAAAAATATATATATATATATATATATATTTATGTTTCTGGACTTACAATAAATTGTGATAAATCTACTTTTTAATCAGATCTTTATTGTCAATAATAGTTGAAGTTTTAGGGAGATCTGCCCAAAGGTAGATGGACTGTGACATATTTTAGTAATCTAGGAAATTGCAAAAGCAGTCTGGTTAAAAGTTACATAGCACTTAGTGAATGGAGTCTCTGGGTCCCTCTCTTGGAGTAGTTTAAAAAGCCCACCTGGGAATGATGGAGTGCATGAGTTTTTTTTTTTAAATTGAAGGATAGTTGATTTACAATATTGTTTTAGTTTCAGGTGTATAGCAATGTGATTCAGTTATACATATATTTTTTTCTGATTCTTTCCCTTTATAGGTTATTATAAGATATTGAATATAGTTCTGCATGAGTTTTAAAAATTGGGCTTTTGAATTGAATAATTCAAAATAATTATTGAATAAGATTGTGAATGACTGCTGACCAGTTCTAATTTTTATCACCCACCAGGGGCTGTCCTTATGCCCTTCAATCACATGCTTAAGTAACAATATATATTTAGTCAAGGTTAGCAAACTGGAGTAGACTGAAAAAGAAATTAGAATACCACTGGAAACCTATTTCAAAGGAAAGATTCTACCCTTTCCCTACAAAGTAATCAAATTTGAAACCCACAGTGTTTGGGATTTTCTGGCTGATCTCAGCTGATATGAAAATGCCAGGGAGAGGAGGCAGGTGCAGTGATGACAAACAGATTTGTACAGTTCTAGGTATTTTTGCCATTGTCGGCAAACTTTTGGAAGATCAAGAGTCCTTGTGTGCTCTCAGGTTAATTTAGAAAGTGCTCCATCCAGAAAGAGGGCTTTAACTTTTCTTTTCTTTTTTTTTTTTTAAGAGAAGACTCCTCCTCTCCAAACTAATTTAAAGGGCCTTTTCCTCTTTACTCTTCATAAACCCAGTGTATTAGTTAGGATTATGAACCATTACATGTGACAGAAAAAAATAACTGTGGTTTATATGATTATTTCTGTTTTATATAAAAGATGTCTGGTGGTAGGCACTTCAGGGTAAATGTAGTGGTTCTACACATTTGTGGGGGCCCCAGGCTTCTTCCAGCTTGACACTTTGCCATCCCTCATCCTCATGGTCCAAGATAGCTGCTAGAGCTCTAGCCAACCCATCTATATTCCGGCAACAGGATAGAGGGACAAGGAAAAGCACATTCCCTCCCTTTGAGGAGACTTCCTGAAATTTACACATAAGACTTAGCCAAACATCAACACATAGCAACATTTAGCTGCAAAAGAGGCTGGCAGGTCTTCAGCTGAGTGAAAATGTCTCAGCAAAAATCCGAGGTTCTTACTGCTGGAGAAGAAAAGGAAAATCAGTATTCACAGTAATTAGCAATCTTTGCCTCCAAACTTGGGTTGGGGTTAAGGAAAAACTAGAACCCACATCTCCTAACTCCAAGTGTAGAGCACTTTCACATTTAAAATTTTTGTGTTAGAATATTACATTTTGCTGAGCTGTCCAGTATATTCAGTTGCCTTGTGACTTTTGGTTAAATGTGACTGCAAAATAATATAAATGGCAAGTGCCTTTGGTCAGTGGTGTGTTTCAAAATTCTTTTATTTTTCTTAATATCTGCTTTATATCACATACCATAAATGTCACATTTTTTGTAATTCTTTTAACGTGTACAAGTCAACATTTTTTTAGAGTTACGAAGCTGTGCAACGATTGCCACTAACTTTAGAGCAGTTTCATCACCCCAAAAAGAAACTCCACACCCGTTATGTGGAGTTTAACCCCATATTTCTGGGTATGGAGTTTATGTCTAACCCCCTTGCAACAGTAATCTACTTTCTCTCTCTATGGATTTGCCTACTATGGATGTTTCATATAAATGGAATCATACAATATGTGGTCTTTTGTGACTACCCTCTTTCACTTAGCTTGTTTTCAAGGTTCATTCATGTTATATCTTGTATCAGTATTTCGTTCCGTTTTATAGCTGAATAGTGTTCCATTGTATGGATATCTACATTTTGTTATCCATTCATCAGCTGATGGTATTTGGGTTCTTTCTACTTTCGGGCTATTATGAATAATGCTGCTATAAATACTCATGAACAAGTTTTTGTGTGGACATATGTTTATATTTCTGTTTATACCCAACAGAAATGTGTGTGTGTCTCTCTCTCTATATATATAGACACACACATACCTAGGAGTGGAATTGCTGAGTTATATAGTAACTCTATGTTTAACACTTTGAGGAACTGCCAAACTCTTTTCCAAAGTTATTCCTTTTTACCCTCCCACCAGCAATGGGCTTGAATTTGTTACTGTCTGTCTTTGATTTTAAGCCATTTTAGTGGGTGTGAAGTGGTAACTCAGTATGGTTCTGATTTCCATTTCCCTGATGGTAAATGAGGTTGAGCATTTTTCATAAGATTATTAGTCATTTATATATCTTCTTTGGAGAAATGTGTTTTAATCCTTTGCCAATTTAAAAATTGGATTATTTGTCTATTGTTGAGTTGTGATAGTTCTTTATATATTTGAGATAGAAGCCCCTTATCAGATATGTGATTTGCAAATATTTTCTCCCATCTGTTGGCTGTCATACACTTTTTTGATATCTTTGAAGTACAAAGATAGTTTTTAATTTTGATAAAGCACAGTTTATTTTTCTTTGTTGTTCATGCTTTTATGATCATATCTAAAAAACCATTGCTAAGTCCAAGGTCACAAAATTTACTCTTATTTTCTGCTATAAGTTTCATAGTTTTAGCTGTTAACATTTAGGTTGATGATCCATTTTGTGTTAATTTTTGTATATGGTTGTTTTGTACTCTTAATCTTCACAGCATATTCAAGTAATCATTGTGAATCATGGGTGTCTCTGTCTAAAGAGGGTTCAAAAAACCTTAGCAATTCATCCTGGAAGAGATTGAGCTTTTGGACTGCCGCTGAAGTTACAAGCAATATACTCTAGAAAGAGTAACATGTTCTATCAATACTTCTTTTGTTTATCATTTACCATAAATAATTTTTTAAATGACCAAAAATTTACTTACGATTGCTCTCCCCTTTAGAACTAGGTATAAACAATCGAATTAGGAATAGGTACATTTAGGAACAGTATCTTTCATGTTCTTAACAGACACTGGGCTGCCTTCATGTTCACTATGGGAATTGTGACTATAAACTTTCAACTCTTGGTCAATCAGAAAATTAATAGACAAAAATAATCAAAAGTAGCCTCAACTGGGAAAAAAATAGCCCAACCTTCTTAAGACAGCAAAAACTAGATTATTGTAATGAAAAAACTATTGAGAAATACTAAGTGCCTCTTTTTGATTTTGCACACATGTATCCATTTGTTAAAGGCAGGCATTTTTCTTCTTTTTCTAAAAATTAATTTATTTATCTTTGGCTGCATTGGGTCTTCACTGCTGTGCACGGGCTTTCTCTAGCTGCGGAGAGCGGGGGCTACTCTTCGTTGCGGGTGTGCGGGCTTCTCATTGCGGTGGCTTCTCTTGTTGCAGAGCACGGGCTCTACAGCGCAAGCTCAGTAGTTGTGGCTCACGGGCTTAGTTGCTCCGCGGCATGTGGGATCCTCCTGGACCAGGGCTCGAACCTGTGTCCCCTGCATTGGCAGGTGGATTCTCAACCACTGCCCCACCAGGAAAGCCCAAGGCAGGTATTTTTAAGATCACAGAATTAGAGCTGCAAAGGGTCTTAAGAGCTTATCTCTTCCAACCTTTACCTCCTGGTAGCAAAGTATGTTTCCCATTTCTCATTTTACAGATGAAGCAAATCAAGCAGCTCTTTCTCTGCTTCATTTCTTGGCTTCCTCCTTTTTCAGGTGGGCCTGCTCTAGTGGAGATCACTGGCAGCAGAATATTTATCATTATAGCTACCAACCCAACAGGGAATTGCTTCTCTTTCCTAATCACTCTACTTCTACCAGTTTTCCCAGAATTGTGTCTGCATGGCTTGACTTGGAGATACATCTGTATCTATATTTATATCTCCATATCATATCTTTATCTATATCTATATACACTTTCCCCCCTCCATCCAGAGGTTATGTGAGTTCCTAGAATGACCCAATTAGTAAGTGATGGAGCTGCAACAGGAACCCAGTTCATGCTTTGCCACAACTGGCTTGAGTCTCTTCAGAATATAAGACAATAATGGATTTCTTATATCTCTTTGAATTTTGTCTTAAACTGTTATTTGAATATTTTATAAGCTATTACGTTTGTTAGAGCTTACATTTTTATTTTTTGTACATTTTTTCCCTCTGAAATAAGTTTAAATTTCTGGAGCTCTCTGTGACTTACAGATTTTTTAAATGTAAAATTTTTACACATTTAAAAAATGTAGTTTTTTTTTAAAGTCAACACTTTCTCGTCCATGGTAGGCACTTGGTAAATATTTGCTTATTTGAGGCACCTGACTTGACACTGAAGCAGAGAACAGAATCCTCCATACAGAATGTGATAACAAGAAGGGAGTCAAACATGAGCCTCAAATTAGAGGGTCATGGGGAAAATATCCAGCAGGACCATGCAATTCGTGGTTCTAAAGCTGAATAAAGCGATTCAAGCCCATAAAAAGTGCCAATGAAAACTATCCCTTTTTCATGATATAAAATACGGAACACATTCATAGGAATAGAACATTTTGTGAAAGAAGAGTCTTCATTCACTTCCAGACTGAAGTGTGTAGATAGGCAAAATAGATCCAGAATCAGAACGTGTTAGATGTACTAGGAATGGATTTATTCTGGGGAAAGTTTTTATTTTTATCAATTAGGTATGATCTGTAAGCAGAAACTATAGATGGCAGCTTTTAGGTAGTGAGAGAACATTTTAAAGAGTACATAACGATTTATAAAATATTTTCAATCTAAGACCTCAGTTATGCAATTTTAATCATTATTTTATTGTAAAAATCAATCTAAAAACATTAAAGGAGAATTTAAAAAAGAAAATGATATCACTCATAATCTTTACACCCCAACATATATTTGTGCATTCTATTTGAGTCTTCATTCTCTTATATATCTATTTTTACATTTTTAAAAATCATAGAACACATACAAGATAAAAACCAACTTTTAATTATTTTACCTCTGAAAATAGGAAGAGAGCTAAAATATTTCTGAATAAAGGGAAGTGAAAATAAGCTTTTATTATTGTTATTTATTTTATTTTTTTTTAATTTTTAAGGAGTCAAGAGGGAAATCAAATGGGATGGGTGTGTGTTTCTTAAAATCTTATCGCATTCTTAATAACCATTTCATTCTTAAAAGTTCCATGTGATCTCCAAGGAATGCATTGATCAGATTGTTTTGGCTAACATTTAACAGATTTCAGATAACCTCCCTCAGACAATAATTTGAATTTTGCCATGTGTTAATTTTGCGTTTTTACAGTTAAAATAGTGTTGCCTTATATCCATCATTAAAAAAAAAAAAAAAAAAATGGATCAATATCTCTGAAGTGCTGCAATGAAGCATAAAAATAATGATAAAATAGTAATATAAATACTACAATTCAAATTTAAAAAGTACAAATTGTAAACAGGATTTTTATAATTGTACAGTGCAACTACAGATTATAAATCTGTACGGGCTGTGACAAAGTCTATTTGTGACTGCACAAGTAGCCACAAAGAAATAAAGGTGTAAATTGGAAGTACAACAATAAATATCCAAAAATTTAATTTCACTAAGGGAGCAATCTATTAATATTACTCCCCAGTCCATTGTATTTTATAACACATTTCTTAATTAGCTTTTGTGCCATTGTTAAACACACAGTCACCTCTCATCAATTGAAATTTTCTAAAGTAAACACTAAATAATAGTTTCTAACTGATGAGGAATGTGAGCTCTTTGAGGGCAGAGATTTTCTCTTTTGACCTGTTGTATTCCCAATACTTAGCACAATGCTTTGAGCTTAGTAGTCATTCACTTATTAAAAAATTAGCTAATAAATTAATAAATATTACTTAGAATATTATAAGTTAATAAATTACTTGTTAATAAATGGATTTTTAACTAAAACTATCATCAAAGAAAATCAAAATCACGAAACTCTCATTCAAAGTTTTACTCTTGTAGCAAAAGTAGGTACATGTTACATTGTTGCAAAATCAGCTGAAAATTATTAAGATTTTAATAAGAGAAAGCAGAATGAACTATTGACAAAATTGTTTGACCAAATATCATCCCTGGGCATTGCAAATATCCATAGCATATAATGTTGAAGAGCAGTTAATATCATGCATGCACTGTAGTGGTTTCATTTACCAGCATGACAAGTATGAAGAAGTACTCAACAAGTTTACTCTATTTATCACTGAGAACTAACTGCAGGATTTTAGTAATTATTATTTTGTAAATTGTGATGTAGCCTGGGGAAGAGGCATGCAGAAGGTAGCTTTGTGACTAGCTACAAAGTGTGTTATTACAAGAATAAAAGAGGATAAGCAGTCAACAACAGACCTCCTGCTTTTGCTTGGGTTGTTCAAGGAAAGAGTGAATATTTTAAATGTGATCAAGTTATGACCTCTAAGTATACATATTTTCAGCATGTGTTGTGTAAAGGAAGAGGCACATGTGCAACACTCTCCTTTTTTACACTGAAGCATCCTGGTTATCAGGGGAAAGGTGCTTGCATTAGTTTTTGAAATAAGAAGTGGGACACTGATAATGCCAGATAATTATTTCTCAACCAGTGTAGCTTAGTACTATATTCAATATCTATAGTAGAACTAAAATTGTCACTTCAGGGGTAAAATATCATGGTTTTTAATGTTGAGGATATCAGGATTTCTTTAGAAGACTGAACGATAGCACAAAAACTTAACTGTTGCTCGACAGTTGACTTTATTTCCTTGGAGAAAGATATCAATGATTCACTATTGGGAATATTTAAAAATATCATCCAAAAGTTGCAACAAAATATGGAGAAATAACCAGCAGCTCTCACAAAGTCCTCTTTACTTAGCAGGCCATGTTCTACTCTCTGTAAGCCCAGTCACTAATTGGTTGATTTACTATAAAAAGCGAGATCTGGAATGATGTTGCAGCTCTCTTTGGCTCCCATGTTACTGCCCTTGCCCTGGAATTTTTCTCCATTTTGCCCTGCCCAGCAGATTGCCCAAACTATGCATGAGTTAATCCTGCCCTCTGAAAGTTGAGTTTATTTTCCAGCTCTACTCATCTAGGACAAGCTTCTGCAACAGGGCTACTTTCCCTTGGCCCACGTCCAGTGCCCTGGTAAGTGGGGTTCTGCCTGATTTCAGCTTGCTGCTTTCTGCACTGTTTGAGATGGAAATGCTTTAATTCAACACCAAATGGTGGGTGTTCAGTGCCCTCCAAGATTGTGAATTCCTACTGCTTTTTCTTTGCCTTTCCTATCTAGCCTAATTATTTCAGAAGATTTTAATTATATTATCTTGTTCATACTAAATATAGTCATCCAGGAATTATTCAGAGGAAAACACTGGCTGTGTGCTATATTTGGTTACTCGGAATTTATTCCAAATATTGAAAACACAGATAAAAAGAAGCAGAGGTCAGTCCACTCTTTAAAATTCATTAAAGCCTCTTAACATTTAATGGGAAATGACCAATAAACCTTGGTCAAAGATCCCTACTGATTTTATAGGAGGTAAATTTATTATATTTAGCAAAGACTTTCTCAGAAAGGGCTCCTAATTCCAATTCAAATCTTTTCTGCAATAATCCCAGTAATGGTCAACTTATTGGCAAAGTGTAAATTATCTCTGTAACTGCATTTACCTTGGCATATACAGCATTTCTGGGCTGGGACTTTACCATCATGAAATTATCTTGAGTAATCTGAAGAGTCAGACCGAGAGGATGGTACAGACCAGCAAAGGTACTCTGGAGTCAGAGCTGATATTTAGCTGGTTCACAATAGGATAGCTGGGCTGATGGTTCATGGCTGTCATCCACTCTAGCTGATTGATGTCTGTGCTGTGTTGTTGCTAACATTTTGAGTATCTACATTTTGAATATCATCATCCCTTATAATATATTCTTGAAGAAGATTTCTGAGCCTTCTAATGGTTCATATTGTTGCTCCATATAAACAGCCCGAGTCAGGCCTACTGAAGTACCTATGGATGGTATCTGTAGACTTGTTTCTGTCTCTATTTGAATTTCAAGGCAGCCAAGGATGCTCCTGTGTCTCCACCAACCAGGTCCAGGTTGGCCTTTCCTAGACGTTGTGGGCTGGACAAAATTGGGTGTTTAGAACATAATCGAGGTCCTAGAGTTAGTGCCACCTCAGGTTCAATGTGCAAAGGTTCATTATGGCTAACTGCAAAGATTCATTCATGGGTAACTGGAACAGAAACAATTTCACAAAAGGATACTGTTTTTAGTTGAAAGATGGTTTTCTGATGTAGCTTTTCTAAGCTTTCATGTCAACCAAAGAGCTTGGGTCCTATAATGATAGAGAAAAACAGGGCTCCCTTTTTTTTTTTTTTGCGGTACGCGGGCCTCTCACTGTTGTGGCCCAGGGCTCCCTTTTAAGAGAATAAACATATGTTTCTAAGTATTGAATACTTTGTTAGAATTATTACTTTCAGTTATATAACAGGTACAAATCTCAATCTAAAAAAAATTCAGGTTTGCAAGAAACATAATTTCATTTTTCCATAATTCAACCCAATTTCTATTTCAAGCGCTGATTTCACAAGGGGTGGCAGACACTTAATCACAGTCAATTTGGCAGGGATTGCATCTATATTGAGGAGACTTCCATAGGATTAGCATGTCAGAGGAAGAGGATGGGAACATTTAATCTTTGCTCCTCCTCTACCATGCTGGCTCTCCTAAGATTTCCAGTCTGTATCCTTCCTCAGTTGCAGCTGGTCCCACAGACTGCTGCTGGGTTGATCTTGGTCTGTCAGCAAGGTCCCTTGAGGCCTGCTGGCTTCCTCTGCCTCTGCACCCTTTTGGGTGTCTGGGGATCATCATGTTGGGTTTCCAGAACCTCCATGGTACTATGTAAGGTTTCACTGTCCTTTATGGTAGCTACCAGCTACATGCAGCTATTTAAATTAATTAAAACTAAATAATATTAAAACTCCAGTTCCTCAGTTATGCTAGCCACATTTCAAGTGCTTAATAGCCCCAGGAGCTAGAGGCTACTGTATTGCACAGCCATGTATAGAACATTTCCTTTATCACAGAAACTTCTATTGAACTGGTCTTGGGTGGACTAGATACACGTCCCAGGTTTTTCTTATCTTTAGGGTCTTGCCACCTCTCTGGGGCTCTAACAAAGAAAAATGAATGGAAATTATCTCTCTCGGCTTTCAGATCCCATAGATAGATCCTGCCATTTCAGTTGCCTTTCTCCAAGGCTTCTGCCAGAATAGAGTGAGAATACGGCAGTGAGTCCTGTTCTCTGGGACCCATCAGCGTCTGGCCTCTCATTACTTTCCACCCAACTTCTTCTTCCCCTTCCAGTCCAGGAAATCCATTTCTTATCTCTGTGAAAGGAAGTTTTACTATTGTCTATACCAGCACTGTCCAACAGGAAAATAAGGCAAGCCACATGTGTAATTAAAATTTTTCCAGTAGCCACATTAAAAGAGTAAAGTAACAGTTAAAATTAATTTTTAATGTCTTTTTTGATTCAGTACATTAAAAATATTATCATTTCAACAGGCAATCAATATAAAACTTTTAAATAAGATATATTCCCTTCATTTTTATATAGTCTTTGAAATTTGTGTATATTTTATACTGACAACACATCTCAATGTGAACTAGCAACATTTCAAGTGTTCAGTAGTCACATATAGCTAGAGGTTATCGTATTGAACAGTACGGGTCTCTAACTGGATCCGTTTCATTACTCCCTAAAGGACTAGGGTTCTGAAACTCAAAAACAAGGAAAAATTCCCTGTTTCTCTGCATTCTGTTATACTGCTTTCCTGAAACAATGAGTGAAAACCAGCCTACTTGAGGGTGGGTACGATGCTGAGGGTGTCTTTGGGTGGGGTATAGGAGGAGAAAGGCCATAGGATAAAAAGAAATACCTAGAAAGACAGCTACTACAAAAACCTCAGTTAATATTTCAGAAGTATTAGCCTGTTCCAGTGAGTTTTTCTAACGATATAAAAATTGCTATATAGGATTGTCAGAATAAGTTTGTTTGCTATGGGTTTAAAAGAAATAATTTCATTAGCAGTTAAAAATTGCAGTAATATTGTTGTGTATTGTATAGCTGCTATGGTAACTGGAAAACACAATGCAAAAATCTGCAGTGCTATTGTTGCAAGTAAATCTTATTACTATGACTAAGGCACAGATAAGTTGCTGCAATAATACCTCTGACAATTTTTACTGCAAAAACTGTAAAATCCAGGGATAAGAATTTTATCATCGGGAATGATAATAATTCAAGCCTGTGGGTGCACTTCATAGACTAGAATCTCTATTTGGGGGGTTTCTGAAACAGTGACTGGCAAAGCTGCTTCACTGAAAATAATTTCTATCATTTCAAAACTGTCATGGCAGAGAAGATTTGAAGTTTTGGGGTGGCATTTTCCTTTTTTTTTTTTTTACTTTTTGTATTCTATCTTCACTGTAAGCTTGATGATACCTAAAGGCAAAATAGAAATTATTTTAAATGTTGAATCTTCTGTTAAGTAAAATATCTATAAAATTTTGCAGTCAACACCTGGGGCAAATGGACAGGACAATTAAAGTAACTTGCATCTACAGGTCTATTACATGCAGATTAAGCCTGGGATGGAAGGAGATAATAAATCAAGACCTGAGTAAACAGGGGGTTAGAAAGGGGCAGAAGCACAGTGGGAAATTCCCCTTTGTAAGGGGGAGGGTCAGTGGGATGTACTTACTGGTATGTAGGGGAAATGGGAACCTTAAGAAAAAGTTATCTTCTAGAATGTCAAAAGATCTCAGATTATATATGGCATGGAAGGTGGTCATGGGAATTGGGGATAAATGAATTCTTAGTAATTATTATAAAATTATGGGTCTACACCTAAGTTATTGGTGTTCCACCCTTGGTAATCACTGAGTTAATGGGAGATGAATAATGTTAAAAGCAGTTTCTTTTGAGATTCATTATTCCTTGAGGTAGTGATGTTTGGTAGCAACTAAGTATTGCCCATGTTACTCTTGAAGGACTATTTTTTTTTTTTTTTTACTGTTTATTACTTATTATTTTTGACTCTGTTTGCTACCAAACACAATGGTATACATTATTAATTACCATTTATTGACTGTTTAATATGTGTCAGGCACTTTACATACATATCTTCCATCTCCTCAACATCCCAGAAAGGTAAGCATGATTATTTGTTTGACAGAATAAGAAGCTGGGACTCAGAGAGGTGAAGTAATTTGTTTTACTTTCTTGCATGCATGCTGAACATCTGTTTCTGAAAACTGTTTGCGAACAGGGACTATACCTTTTATGTACCGTTAATAGCATTTAATGTGATCAATACTCAGTTGGTATTCAGTATCGAATAAGTGGAGAAAAAGATCTTAAAGTATTATATATTTAAGATTCTCCAATAAATTTAGTTAGCAGACAGGTTATTAAAGAAAAAAAAAGTTATAAGGGAAGAAGTAGCTGCTCTGTGGGGCCTCCAGGAGCCTGTGAACTTGAGCTAAGCAACAATGTCAAGGTCTGCTTTTAATTCCTTCATTTCTAAACTTGGTCTCTTCCTTGCTACCTTTGCAGCTAGGATGAAAAAGAAGAGTTTACATCCAAGAGAAATACTTCCCCTCAAAAGAAAAGCTGTCTTATAAGAAACTGTTGTTCTTGAAATTTTCCACAACTTGAGAAAGATTCCCTAGGGTCCTACACACTCCTCCTTCTCCTTCTTCTTCTTTTTAGGAAGGGAAAGAGTATTAAAAGAAGCCAGGATAACCACATGAGAAAGTTTGAAGAACAATATTAAATAGGATGCAAAACCCTCCTGATTATCATGTGGGTTGTTCCTGAAGGGCAACATAGATTAAAATAGTTTATGACCATTTCTATAAATTAGCCATTTAAAAAAACCCATGGGCTTCCCTGGTGGCGCAGTGGTTGAGAGTCTGCCTGCCGATGCATGGGACACGGGTTCGTGCCCCGGGAAGATCCCACAAGCCGCGAAG
>NW_020173955.1:2208346-2231571 GCF_003031525.2 Neophocaena asiaeorientalis asiaeorientalis | reverse complement strand
AAAAAAAAAAAAAAAAAAAAAAAAAAAAAAAAAAAAAAAAACACAACAAAACCCATACACTTAAATCCAATTATGATCACAATAATAGCTGTAGTTTATAGTGACTTAGTAAACCACTCAGGAAGGACACCAGAGAACTGCAAGATGTACACAAAATAAGAATCAATATAATTATTATGGTTATCTTTAATATTTTAAAATTGAGACAATAGCAAAATAAGTGATATCTATGCCCTTTTCTGTTAAATGTACATTGTGTTCTTGTATTATATCACTTTCTTTATTGAAAATGGAAATAGAATTCGATACTGGATTCAAGCCTTCTGTGTCTTCCCATCTATCCTGATTCTTCAATCTCTCTCTCCTTCCTCTTGCCTCCCTATGTCTACAGATGAGCTCGACTCTCACAGTCACTGCCCTTCTTCCTGTCCTTCAAAGAATCCTTCCCTAGACCCTAACACCTTTCAAGCTATTTTGTCCATGCACCCTGCTCTCTGTCCTTAGTAAGATTAAGAATGAGCCTTGTTTCCAGGATTCATCTTGCTTGTTTTTTCATATGTTAGCTTCCTTCTCTTTTTTCAATTTGCCCATGGCTTGTAGGGTGCTCCTACTTCTCTGACCATTCCCTCCTCAGTCTCTTTCCCACTTTGCTTCTTCCTCAAATGTTGAGATTCCTCGCTCTCTTTCCCCCCCACCCCCCAATTTCATTCTTTGTCCTCTTTCTCTACGCCAGAGGTCTGTGAACCACCTAAAACTGAAAGCGAACTTTTGTGTCTTATGATAGGACATATTTCTCCTTGGGAAAGTATCTATGCCTTTCTTTATCGTTCTCAAAAGGGTCCTTGGTTCTTTTTACAAGGTTAAGTGCCCGTGCCCTCACACTCTCCTTGGGTTATTTCATCCTCTCCTTTGCCTCTAACTACCCTTCTTACACACCAACCACTCCCAAGTTCATCTACAATTCCTACCAGAAGAATAAGATTCATAGAACTGTTTAAGAATCAGAACAAGAAGAAATTGCACCGTGAACATTTTGTGCCTAGCTCAGCTTACTGAATCTGGTTCACTGAGGACCAGTTGACTAAATGTTAGGCGGGGGCTGGCCGGGTCATTACTTCACAGTTTGTCAGAGGAAAAACCCCAGGAGGTGAAACCAAGACTGTGTTCGCAAACACCCTATCGGCTAGTGGCGGAGAGGGCACACCCAGCTCCTAGGGTGGGGACAGGAGAGAAAAGGAGAGAAAACCCCAGTAGCCGCACAGCCCACAGCTGCAGCGAAGCCAGTCGCGGGCTCTGCTCTCAGACTCCAGACAGAAACCCCGCCCAGCACCCGGCACGCCTTTGACCGACATCCACCTTCAGCAACCACCTTTCAGATCACTATAAACACTCCTTACTCCTCCCACCTATCGCTTCCCTCTCGAAGCCAATCAGAGGAATGTTTTTTTTTTTTTTCTTAAAGAAGGGTATACTGTACACCGCGTTCCGGCTGGGGAAAAAAACACCTCCAGAACTTGCGGGGGAGGGGGGCGTGGAGCCCTGTGATGGGCACCCGGGTCGGCCAATGAGGCGTCCCCGCCCCTTAAAGGCCCTGCCGCCGAGGTGGGCGGGGAAAGCGCGGGGCCCGGCCAATGGCGGCGGGGCGGACGGAGGTTGAGCGGCCGTGGGTAGGGTTAGTGTGAGAGGTACGGCGGGGGAGGTAATGATGGTGGTGGCGGAGGAGAAAGGCGGGGGAGGGGGTGCTGGGCGCTGAGCGGCGGCTCTGGCAGGGTTTTGTAGGGTGGGGGACGGTCGCGGGGCGACTCCGTCCGGGAGGGGGCGGGCGTGAGGCGCGCCGTCCGCCTGAGGGGCTGCAGACCCCGGCTCCCGGGAGCGCCGCGGCTTGCTCGGCTGTTCCATGTGGCTCCGGCGGGGATGGAGGACTCGGTGGCGGCGGCGGCGACTGCTGCTGCGGCGGCGACGGAGGAGCGGCGCTGAGGAGGGAACCGGGCCAGACTCAGCCCGACAGCGGGATTAGAGGTGTGAGGAAGGGGCGGGAGTAGACGTGCGGTGGGACCGGGGCTCTGGGACCGGGCTGGGGTCTTCTGGCATCGCCTGGGTGACAGGGACCGCTGGCGAGCCACCGCCTGCCTCAGCTGGGGGGCAGGGGTCTGGGCTCTGTGCGGGAGGAGAGGAGGCTTCGGCGGACTATTCCCTGAGGATGGGGGAGGGAGGCACTGCACCCCGCACCGTGCACTTGCCTCGCTGGTCATTGCTTCACGCCCAGGCAGGAGTTTCCATTTCCCTCCGGTTGGCAGCAAAGGTGGAGGAGAGCCCAAGTGGCCTGGAGCCGGGACACTGCCCTCTCTCTGCCTTGAGATTTCCCTCCACTCCTTTTTCCCCATCCATTTCCCCCTCCGACTCAACAGCAGCGTTCTTCCCCGCTCCTTAATTTGTTCCACGCACATATTCTAGGACTCAGAGCTATTCACTATCGGCTGAAAAACAAAGTTTATTTTAAAATACTCCACTTCTTCCTCTGACTGGCGGTGGACATTAAACAGCATCCCTAGACTTTCCCGCTCTGCTCGCCCTTCTGTGATGCTAGGAGAGGGAGGTAGGGCCCCGACTTTCGCCTCTCGATCGTTGTTGATGCTGATTACCTGATGTGTTGCTCCACGTCTTTGGTGTGAATTGTAATTTCTTCCTTGGTGTCTTGCATCCTTGATGTTACTGGCTTTTGAGGTTGGTGTTTTGTTTCATTGTTTGAAAAACATGCGGAGAACTGGGCTTGTCTGTTATCTAACATGGGTGGTTAGTCACTTCTCATGCTTCTCTCCTCATATTTTTTCTCTTTGTTTTGCTTTTCAGTCCTCCAGAATACACATCATATAACCCACGAGGTGGAATGGTGATGTCTCCATAAGGGAACCTCCTCTCACTCATCCTGTGATGTGTGTCATACTGTTCTTGACTGGGCCATTCATCTAAGATGTGATTTACCCTGTGAAACAGGGAGAAGACTTATGGACCCCAAACATCATTTCAAGTTGTAGTTGAGTTTTTTAAAGTACAGACATACATGCAAAGCTCCTTTGCTTTGGACCCTCTGCTTTGTTAAAGCTGCTGTGTTGCTAACCCAGAACTGCTCCACTGTTTTGACTGATCATCATGGCTTCAGTTTGGAAGAGACTACAGCGTGTGGGAAAACACGCATCCAAGTTCCAGTTTGTGGCCTCCTACCAGGAGCTGATGGTTGAATGTACCAAGAAATGGTAAGAAGTGCCTGGGCGTAGAGTTTGGTGTGCTGTGGCCTAAACTCACTGTGGCCTAAACTCTGCTGCTTCTGACAGCAGATTTACCTTTCTGTAGTGCACAAGTGTGTAGAAGCTGGGCGGGGTGCAGATTACTCTAACAAGTACTGTGGTGTGCACTGTTGCTGCTGGTACCGACCCTGTGGGTTTTAATTACTGCACTTCAGTATGGCTCAGAGGACTGTAACTATGAGAGCACACTAAGTACAGTAGATTTGGTCTTGAGGTCTTTCATCATTAGTCTTAGAATAACTTTGATTTTTATAACTTTAAGGAGGCATGAAGAATGGCTATTGAAATATTGTAAACATATATGCATATGTTTTCATGTAACATATGTCTATGTTTCAATAGAGTTTTAATACGGAAATCTGTTCTTGTGGGGTGGTGATAATCTGTTTTAATTTGTTCTTGATCTTTATTTTTTTCGCTTAAAATAACTTTTCATTATTTGCATAATAGAGTGCCAGTCCATACAACCTTAGAAATTCTTTTGTTCTGTGCTTAGTCAGGCAACTGTGTTTTATTTTAATTGCCTAATGGGATACATTTCTTGGCCAGACTTAAGGAAGCAATTAGTAGTGCTTGTCTATGATTTGCTTCTTTCCACTTGAGCAAAGTAAATTTAGGGCTTTCTTTTCACTGCCCTGAATGATAAGCAAGAAGAATTCTTATTTAGTCAGAGGAAAAAAGTTAATCTTAAGCAAATGGTACTTTGGGTTTTGATTTATTGCAGTGATTAAGCAGTATTACTGCAAAAGTAAGTCCATTTCCTTATCCACATGGACTGTAATCTCATGTCTGTGTTAATCTCTTTTTAACATCCTTTTTATTAAACGGAAAAATAGCTTCCTCTACTCGAGAACTCTTAAAGCATATTTGAATATTTATTTGGAAACTAGTTTCCGAATGCTTTTCTCTTGAACTTGTTAGGAATGTTGCTTTATGTGCAATTCAAGAAATGCATGTACTGATTACCTACTTTATAGTAGGCTCTGTGGCTTTAGAGTTGAATATGACCTAATCCCCACCCTCAAGGAGTTCACAGTCCAGGGTAATGACAGTCATGTAAATAAATTCTCTGTGATAGGTGCAATAATATAAATATGATGTAGGGATCTTTATCTGTCTCTATCACTTAACAGTTGGATATCCTTGGGGACAGGTTATTTACTCCTCTGAGGTAGTTTTCATATCGACAAAGGTAATAATGGTACCAATTCATAGGAAGGGTTATTGTGAAGATTAAATGAGTTAATACATGTAAAATACTTGGAACAATGTCAGGCACATAGTAAATGCCCAATAAAATGTCATCATTACTTACGAAGTTGGCAGACAAGGGAATAATCAACTCTTTAAGGGTAGGGTAGGGTGTGGGATGGCTTTCTTGGAGCTGAGTTGAGTTTTGAAAGATTCATAGTAATTGGCCAGGAAGCTAAAGGGGAAGAAATGAAGGATATTCTAGACTGAAGCAACAGCCTATGTAAAAGCATGGAGGCATGTGGCATGCTGGAAGTTCAAGCAGTGTAGTTGGATAATGATGGGGCTTAAAGTGCAGGATGGGAGGAGTGCAGTGGGCTATGATGTTTTAGAGGCAGGCAGGATTCAAATCATAAAAAGTAAAGTGCTGTTATACATGGCGTGGACTTTATTCTGTGGGTGATGGAGAGATAGGAAAAGGTTTTGAGCAGAAGAGACATTAGGTTTATATTTTGGAAAATCACTTGGATGACAATGTGGAGTAAGGATCAGTGGAAAAGGTAACTGGAGGCAGGGATGGTATGGTAGCTATTGTAATAGATAAGGTGAGAGAAAAGGCTTAGACTAAGGCAGTGGCAGAGGAAATCGAGAGAATAGAGCAGAGGGACACTTAGGACACAAAATGGATAGTACTTGGTGGTCATTTCAGTAGGGGTCTGGAAAGGGTGGGGATGAGGGAGAGGAATAGGTCTAGGTTGATACCTGTTTCTGGCTTGGAGGACTGGGTGTACTACTAACTAAACGAGGGAATACATGAGGAAAATCCTGATTACAAGTACTTCTTAACTTGGCAGTATGCTGGGGGCATCAACTTTAAGACGGTTAAATTTGAATCTCTTAAGGGAAATAGAACATGTCAGGTGATCCTTTATTCACAACATGAGTTTCTTCCTCACAGTTTGCGTGATCCCTGGGTTTTATTTTTCCTTAAAAAGTGTGTAAGTTATTGTTAATGTGTCTCAAGGTGAAAGCAAGGATGAAAATTTAACTTGATTATAGGTGAATAGATGGCTTAATTATTTTTAGGGTTGGACATTATGGTACACCTGTTAAATTAGATCTTTATGATAAGGTCTGGCCTTAACACAAGAAACATTTGGATATTCTAGAATTTTTAGACATGTAGTTCTAAATATTTTGCATTTTCCCCTCTCATTTAAAAATATAGTTTAAAGCTAATGAGGTGACAGTGCCCAAAGAATAATATATTTGTTTGATGTCTTGGAATTTTATTTATAGGTGGATCCTTAAATAAAGCTTTAAAATCTTTTCATTACATACAAATTTGTTGTTATGATTTTTAGTTAGTATTCCTTTTGCCTTACTTTGCATAGGGTCCTTGTGATAAATACAGATTAGGCCCAATTTCTATACTTACATCCTTTTTTTTTTCATTCCTCATGTTGATGCTTGCAAGAATTCTTAAATTATTGGATATGTGTGCTGAATTAGAATCTATTTAAAGGACATAAGAATAAAAACAGACTTGGACACCTTGTAAGAACATTTTATCAGCTACTTTTACATTTTAGGTATTGTGTTGGTGGTATGGAAAAATAAAAGGAGAGGAAGGAAATTTAGAGATGCCAACTGAATAAAGGGAAAGAGGCATTGAAGATAAATTGTAGGTGTTGAGAGGATAAGAGGATTTATATAAAGTATAAATCAGAGAAGAAGGAATAAACTACAAAAAGAAAGGACAGTTAGCATTGCATTGGGATTGTGCCTTTGTAGGTAAACTGTATATAGGTGTCATTGCCTTTTAGAATCTTGCTACTTCAAGTGTTTTCTGAGAAGCAAGAGAGTTTACAAAAGCCTGTTAGAACGGCTGTCCCTCAGGCCCTGCCCTAGGCTTACTGAATCAGAATCTGCTTTTTAATGAGATACATACTATGCACATTAATGTTTAAGAAGCAGTATTTTAAAATGTTTTCAACCTTACCAAGTGCCCATTCATGACTCCAGGGTAAAGTATACTTATTTCTGCATGAATTTGAAACTCAAGGGAATGAAGATGAAACTCAATGGATTCAAGAAAGGCATGGAATGGAAGAGGTTGTTGATGGAAGAGGTTAATGGGAATCAGGATATGTTTTCCAAGGGAGAATGCATTATTTCTGTGATTAAGGAGAGGAGAAATGTTTACCATGTTCTCTTGTCATGGCCATAGGTTATGAACCTGGACATGACAGATAACAGGATGAAGGTAGAGTTTCAGGAGGCCGTCTTTTTTTAGATGTAGGCCATGAGCAAACTCACAGCATTTTACCTTGATCAAAGGATGGATTCTATACATTAGAGGGTTTGGAGTTTCTGCTTTCCCACACTTTTCTTTGTTGCTGTCTTACAGTATTTTGCATTTGCCCAAGGTGGTGTGTTTCCTTAGTTCAACAGGGTCTAATTCATGATTCTTTCTTGGCGTAGTGGCTCTAGAAGTTAGGTCAGGAACAAAACCCAGAAAGACTTCTATTCATCTGAGAGAAGGAAACTATACTATGAAGTCCTGTTCCTCATCACTCCTTGATAACCAGGTAGAGGCTCTAGCAAATTTGGAGATGATAAGTGTTCATATTCCTCTTATTGTTGTCCCCAAGTCATTTAATTATTAATCTCACTTAACTGATGTAGCTCTTGGCAAGTGGTGAGACTGGCCGCTGGAGATGAGTTTGAGAGAATGAGACTGTGCTGTCTTTTCTCTCTTACTTTGTCTCTTATCCTGTACTTTTTATCACCTGCAGCCCTTTAGATTTTAGAGAAGTCTTCGCTTGTACGAGCTCTCAGGCTATTCGGGTGTTTGAGGAAACTACTTGAAAGTTAGCACGTTGTGGTATCATTGTGGCAGAGCTCAATTCTGATAGGAGCTCCCTTACATGATGAGAACCATTATGAGCATGTATATTTTCTGTGTATATCTATATATCTTCTACATGTATGAACATATTTTATCTGTTTTTATATTTCTTCTATATAAGTCTTAGTTATGGCATTCAAAAAGTATTTAAAGTACTGTAAACTTCTCCCCCAAAGGCATAAATATATTGGTTTCTGGTTTTTCTGTCATGCAAGAGTTCCTTTTTCTTAAATACAGTTTTAATTATAATTTATTTTTAAAATAGGTAATACAATCACACGGTTCAAAATTCTAGAGGTACATAAAGATGTTTATATCCCTGAAAGTAACCCCTCATTTTCTCCATTATTCCACAACTCTTTGCAAACCTTGTGACCTCAGGATTTGAAAAGTAAAAAACTAGCTCTTCCCAGTGCTTAAGTGTGTGACGCTGACCTGTTAGATAAAATATGAACTCCTTAATCTGATGTTCCAGGCCCTCTGTAACTGATCCCAAGTTAGTTTTCCAGTTGGATGTTAGAATGCTACATGCACTGTAAGTATTAACTTGAGTTTACGAAGGCCAAATTACATTAATAAGTACTCATCCAGATCCACTTCTTTGGGTGGCTTAAACAAGCATTTCTCTGTTGCTCTAATGGAGTGAGCTAAAGGAACATCCACCTTGATGTGAAAAACCTACTTTTGAAATACATTAAAAAAATAATAATTGAAAACAAGCTTGGTGTGCTTTAGGAGTATCTAGAAGGCTGGTGTGTCTGCAACACAGTAGAACAAGCTAAAGTGATAACAGGTAAGTTTGAGAGGTAGGTAGGGGTTAGATCACATATGGTCTTGAGATCATGGTAAGGCTTTTGGATTTTAAATGTGATAGGAAGCCGTGGTAGAGGTTTGAGCAGGGAAGTAATATAATTTACATTTTAAAAAGCTTATTCTGGGTACTTTGTGGAATATGAACTGTCCTGAGTAAAAATGGAAGCTAGGATGCTATTGCAGTAGTCCAAGTAGCAAAGCAGTGTAATGGTGGAGGTGGTGAGAAATAATTGGATGTATGTAGGTAACACACACACATGCTCCTACTACACTTTATTGAGGTATAACTTACACTTTTACATACAATAAAATGCATCCATTTCAAGTGTATCATGCAGTAAGTTTTGACAGATGTATAAACCCATGTAACTAGAAATACATTTTTTGAAGATGTAGTTGACAGGACTTAATGATGGATTAGATATGATGTAAAGTGAGAGATGGATCGATAATGACTGCAGGGTTTTGGCCTGAGCAACCAGTGACATGTAATACTAATTACAGTGATGGGGAACACCAGGGAGGAAAAGGTTTGGCGTGAAGGAGAAATCAAGAATTGGCTTCGCTTTCTTTAAGAAAAGAAGACATCCAGCTGGAGGTCTTAATTAAGCAGTTAATTTGAAGAGTCTCGAGCTCAGGGGAAAGAAGAGGCTAGAGTCTTGCAGTGTATAGATAGAATTTATAACTATAGGCCTATAGGAAGTTTTCTGTGGTGTCATAGAGATTAAGAGGACTGAGGATTGAGCCTTGGGACACTTCAACATATAGAGGTGGGGAGGAAGAGGAAGAGCCAGCAAAGGAGACTGAAAACAGTCAGTAGTGAGGTAGGAGGAAAATCAGGAATGTGTGCTTTCCAAGGAAGCAAGTGCAAAATGTATCAGGAAAGGAGTGTTTAGCTGTGTCAAATACTTTTGAGAGGTTGAGCAAGATGACCACTAGATTTGGCAAGTTGGAAAGAGTTGGTGACATTGAGGAATGGTTTCGGTGGAATTGTGGGGATGAAAGCATAATTAGATTGGGTTAGAGGAAAGGAAGTGGATACAGTCAGTATAGGTAATTATCTTAGAAAACTTTGCTACAAACTGGAGAATTAGGTAGTAGGTGAAGAGGGACAAGAGGTAAGGTATAGCTTTTGCATGGAAGATATTGCAGCATGTTTTAATGCTGATGGAAATGGTTGGTAAAGAAGGAAAAACTGAAGATGCGCTGGGAGAGGAAGTAACTTCAGGAGAAAGGTCCTTGAATGAGAGAAAGGGAACAGGATCTAGCACATAAATGGAAAGCTTGAACTTAAATAGAGGCAGGGACAATTCATTGTTACAAGGAGGGAAGCAGAGTACATGGGTAGGGAAGCATTTAGGTTGGTAGATTTGGTGGGGAAGGATGTGGACTTTCTCTTCTGTTGGCTTCTGTTTTCTCAGGGAAATAATATTAAGAAGTCATCATCCAAGAGGGAGGTGACAGAAAGTTATTGAAGGATTGACAAGAGAGGAAGTATGAAATCGTCAAAATGAGAATGAATTGAGTAGGGAAATGTAGGATTGTTAGTGCTGAGGACCTTCTTAACATTGTGGTCATAGATATAAAGTGAATGCACCCAGCATGTTTGCATATTTTAATTCAGCTATGTTATGTTCAGTGCTTGGGTGCAGGCGTGGAATAGGCAGGGTTGGATTTAACCAGGGATGGGTTTGTGTCAGGAATGTGTAAGTGAGGAAAAGAAGGGCAAGGAAATTGGGAGTGAATGCATGGGAGTGGTTATAGTGATGAACCATGGAGTATAGGATAGAAAAGGAGGAAAATAAGGACATGAAAGTTAGGATGGTCAATGGAAGAGTGAAGAGGATAAAGATTTTGAGATCTTAAAGAGATTAAATAGTTGTTGGGATTGGGATACCAGAGTGAATGAGCTAGAAAATTGGGAGGTAAGAGTCAGAATGAGATGTTTGATTTTGGAGGATGTGGTTAACAGTTATGACAAGATATAGGTGGTGGTCTCCTTTGCTTATTAGTTAAAAAAAAACAAGCACATATCTTCAATATATTTTTTAATATATTTTAAATTAATATGCTTTATATGTTAAATATGGGTATACCTTAATTTCTCATTTTTTTAAATAAATAAATTTAAGTAGAATTTTCCCCTATATTTAAATGGGTCATCTTTTGTACCTCTGGGGTCTCTCATTTCTCTTTAGACTGTAGCTGTTAGGGTATGACCATGGTGGTTGGTGGTTGAGATGAAATGGAGGAAAAGATTTTTGGAAGTGAAGAGGGCAATCAGGGAGTTTAGAGGTTATGGGACAAGTTATCTATGTGGCTCTTGGAATTGCTGAGAATAATTGGAGGAGAAATGGTTAAGACAGGGAGTCAGGTGCTGAAATCTTGATGAATGAGAGGAGAGGTGGGGCAAAAAGTTTTACTTTGCAAAACTTTCTGTTACAAGTTATGTGAATGTTAAACACCTTATTCTTTGAAACAAAACAGGATAGTCTTTTCCACAAGATGAATTGTCAGAGGTAGATGTAATTTTAGTAGAGAATAAATTGAGTTGTTACTTTGTTAGTTATTTTATTTTTGTGTTTCTTGGACTGAATTTTTTTTTAAACTTGAATTGTTATGTAGAGTATTTTATCTATATTTTAAATGTTTAGTCTATGTGAAGTTCAGTTATACAAAATTCAGTTGTGATGGGTTAAGGAAAATAGTGGAGCGTCTTTATGCCATAAAGACATAATTGGATATTGCAGTGCTTACATCACAGTTGCCTTGACACCAGGCTCAGTATGCCTGTAGATCATTGATAACTTTGGCCTGATCCAAGTGGCCTCTTTTGTAAATAAAATTTTATTGGAATACGGCCATGTCCATTGGTTTACATATTGTCTATGGCTGCCGTCATACTAAACGGCGTCTTACCCATGCTAAATGAGTAGTTGTTACATAGACTGGATGGCTGCAGTTTGAACTATTTATTATCTGGCCCTTTAAGAAAAAGTTAACCTCTGCTCTAAATCATTGGAGTTACAGCTACTGTTTGTGGAATCTAGAGTCTGGTACTAATCTAGTACTTAATCTGTTAGTACCTCATTGTAAAATGGTGAGGGTAATAACAGTGCTTCCAGCATAGAGTTGTTTTGATGATTAAATGAGACAATACATGTAAAGTGGTTAGAACAGTGCCTGACATATAGTAAGCACTCAGTAAATATTGCCCATTGTCTTTATCTGATTATTTAAGCATTACATGGTGAAAAGAACTATCTAGAGAAAAGGAGTAGAGTGACTGAGAAGAAGACTGAAAATATGACCTGAACATTTAAAAGTGTTTGAGAAAGATGAACTAGCGCAGAAGGCTGGAGTGACCCGAGAGGTGGAAGTAGAACAAGGAGCCTGACAGCAGAAGTGCTGTGCTGAAATGAACTAAGTTTTGACAGTACTTCGACTTTTGGGGAAAGGAACTACCTCTTTTTGCTTCTGGAGCAAAATGGGTTCATATGGTTTTATAACTTTATTTCTTTTTTAATAACCACTTTAAGTAAGTGATTTTCAGCTAAAGAATATGGATAAGGAAACTAACTTAGTTCCTCCAAAGTAGAATTAACTTGCCAGCATTCGTGTGTGTGTGTGTGTGTGTCCCCTGTGGTGACTATTTATGATGTTTAGGATATATTTTTTTATGACAATTTTCCTTCAAATTTCTTTTCCCTATCATGACTTTTATAATGGCCCCATGGAATAAATTATGTCTTTTGGTAGTATATTTTTTAAATGAATTGTAAGGGATTATGCGAAGATGTTCTACTCTTATATGACAGTTTAGTTTCATATTAGTTTTGTAATTAGATGCTCAGGGAACTTAAAATTAGGCATTTGTAGAAATGTGCTATTGATGCATCAATGTGTTTGTTCTAATTTTGTGGAACATATCAACAGAAGAGTCACTGAAGTAGTTCACTGCATAACATAAAAATAGTCTAGTGTGCTAAAGGAAAAATTGTACAAGCATTTTAAACTGAGTCTTCAGTAGGGATGTTCATATTCTGCATATTTTTTAAAAGGAGTGGAACTGAGTTTGTGAAATTGGGACAGTAAAATTATTGCAGAATGCCATATATGTGTGTCTTATTTTTCACTCTTACAGTGATATTTTTAGGCCACTTTGCTAATAGACACCTAAAGAATTTCTTTGGTAAGTTTGATCTATTAAAAAATTTCCTGGGCTTCCCTGGTGGCGCAGTGGTTGAGTCCGCCTGCCGATGCAGGGGACACAGGTTCGTGCCCTGGTCCGGGAAGATCCCACATGCCGCGGAGCGGCTGGGCCCGTGAGCCATGGCCGATGAGCCTGCGCGTCCGGAGCCTGTGCTCTGCAATGGGAGAGGCCACAACAGTGAGAGGCCCGCGTACCACCAAAAAACAAAAACAAAAACAAAACAAAAATTTCCTGATGTTATTAATCCCAGTGTTGTTTTTATTGAAATACTTCTTTTTAAAAAAAGCCACTTCTAAAAATTGACTTTATTACTGCATTAACACTAAAAAAAAAGAATGACTTTAATGCGAAGAATTTATCACCTTAAAAGTTGATATTCTGCCTATGTCCGAAAGAGTTTGTCAGCTTGAGAATATAAAATAACACTATGTTGACTAATTTAGGGGTATAAATAGAACAGAGATAGTCTTAGAGGAGCAGAGAGTACATGTTACTAGGCACTTAAGAGGATTTACCGCTGGACACTGGAGTTGGTTTTGAGTTTACTGTCAGCTGTGGCAAAAAAGGAAGCACATTGGCTCACCGAGTATACCTTCTGGCTAAAGAAAATATTCAAACTCATTTGCAGAGACTTTTCTTAGAACTTAATTAAAGCAGGATTTTTATTATGAAAAAAATGTATGACATTGGATAACGTCTCAAACTACAAAAGACTCAGACTTTTAAATAGGATAATGTTTATACTGACCCTTTATAACAACCCTGTATGAGAGAATATGGCTGAGGAACCTAGTTTTCTGATCATCTAATTTAAATCAAGGGTACACCTTGGAAAATTTAGAAGAATGAATATTTAACATAGATCATCAAGTTCTATGCTGTGCCATACAGGAGCAACTAACTACATGTTGCTATTTACATCTAAATTTAAATTAAATAAAATTAAAAATTCAGTTCCTCAGTCACATTAGCCACATTTCAAGGGCTCACTAGCCACATGTGGCTAGGGGCTACTATATTGGATGGTGCAAATATGGAACATTTCTATCATCACAAAAGGTTTTGTTGGACAGTGCTGTTTTAGCCATTTCCTCTCAAAACTGGCTAATTTCAGAATTGCTGGGGCACTCTGCAAATAAGGTGATTGCTGTCGTCTTTGGAAAGTCCTGATTCTGTAGGTCTGGAATAGTGCTGGCAAATCTGTCATTTTAGAAGTTCCTCAATTGCTTAAGATCATCAAGCCAGGTTTTAGAACTACCACATTTGAGTCCTCCTCAAATATCTGTGTAAAGTAAAGCTTTGGCAGATGTTAGGTGACAGGTCCTATTGGTACTCCAGAAATTATTAAGTTGAAAATTTGAATTGAATTTTTTTCCTTTGGTTCAGCTGTTTTGTAATGTGTGTGCGCGTGTGTGCTAAAAGTGAGAGCAATGTACTTCAGCTATGCCACATATAAAGTTGTCAAATTAATATAAACATTTGAACCAGTTCATTTATTCATTTAAAAAAACAGTTTGCTCTCTTCCATAGAAGCCAGGACTGTTGGGGATAGCTAAAGATAGAATAATTTTCTTTTTTTAAAGAAAAGTTTTGATGCTTCTCAAGTACCTGCACTGTTGTACTTCCAGGCACCATCTCTAGAGCTGCTGATTTTTTTTTCTCTGAAGATTCCTTAATTCTCTCTCCAATTTTTCTGTTGCCAATGCCTTGGTGTCATCGTTTGTCATCTTTTGCCAAGGTGCATGGTTCTCAAAGTGTGCACTGAGGAGCCTAGAAAGCGCCGCAGAGAACTCACAGGTGTGCCAAGGGATGCTTAAAAATGTTGAGGGAAATACAGCAACATCTATTGGAAACCACACAAACTACAAGCTTGAGGTAGCTCATTTGCAAAATTAGATTGTTATATTCCTTTCAGTGATACCATATTTTTACAAAGCTGAGTTTTTGGTAGTTGCTATGACAAAAAGCAAGTACCATGTGAAAATCCATATGAAACAGGAAAAGGGGAAGTTCGTGTCCAATCTGAATCTAATGTTTGAGAAGTTAGCAGTACTCAACACAACTTGTTAGGACATACATTTTTCTAAAGTTGTTTGGACCTGACTATTTAAACAGAATGGTTGGGCTTCCCTGGTGGCGCAGTGGTTGAGAGTCCGCCTGCCGATGCAGGGGACACGGGTTCATGACCCGAGCTGGGAAGATCCCACATGCTGCGGAGCAGCTGGGCCCGTGAGCCATGGCCGCTGAGCCTGCGCGTCCGGAGCCTGTGCTCCGCAACGGGAGAGGCCACAGCAGTGAGAGGCCTGCGTATCGCAAAAAAAAAACCCCAAAAAACAGAATGGTTAAGTATTTCTTTTAGCTTATGAAAAAATTACTGACACACTAATTAGGGCTTTGTCAACCCAGAAAGTTTGGGAACCTCTAGTATAGGCTTTTGTGATAGGCTTTAACATTTTCCTTGCCTCTTTTTGGTCCTTTGTCTATATTATTGTCATTGTTATCCTTCTGAAAGGAACCTTCTAGATTTCCCCTTTGTTTATAGGGTGCTGTTAGTATGCTAATTTTAATCTTTTAAATTTACCTTTATTCTATTTTACTAGTCTTTTCCAGTCATTTCCCTTAAGCTTCCAAAAGATTGTTTACCACATGCAAATAGTTTCCTTCACATGTTAGCTTTCATTCTCCTCTATCCCCTTCAAACAATCATTCAATGCAAAGAGCACGTAGTAATATACTCTATGGCAAAGTAACTTAATTGAAACTGAGTTTATTCATGCAATAAGTGGGCTTAGAAATTGAGTTTAATGGTTCAACTTTAATTTGAAGAGTACTCTAATTTACAAAATAATCTTTTAAAAATTGGTTAATTCATTTACTTTTAAACTTTTTATTGAAATTATTTTAGGTTTACAGAAGAGTTACAAAGATAATATAGAGAGTTCTTGTATTCTTTTCACCCAGCTTCCTTTGAGTGAAATTAGGGTAAATAGATTTACCATGGCCATTTATCAAAACTAAGAGATGAACCTAAGTACAATACCATTAGGCCAAAGTACAGACTTATTTGGATTTCACCAGTTTTCCATTAATCTCCCTTTTCTGTTTGAGGGTATAAACTGGGATACCATGTTGCATTTAGTTGTCACATCTCCTTAGTCTTCTCCAATCTAAGACAGTTCATCAATCTTTCCTTGATGGTTTTGAAGAGTGCTGCTTATTTTGTAGAATGTTCCTCAAATTGAGTTTGATGTTTTTCTGATTAGACTGGGGTTATGGATTTGGGGAAGACACCACAGAGGTGAAGTGCTCTCATCACATCATATCAGAGGGCACATGATATCAGCATGGCTTATTACAGTTGATTTCACCTTGATCAGTTGGTTAAGGTGGAGTCTGCCAGATTCCTCCACTGTTAAGTTACTATCCCTTTCCATACTCTATTTACTAGCAGCCAGTCACTAAGTCCAGTATACACATGGGGCGGAGAATTAAGTTCCAGTTCCTGGGAGGAGAGGTATTAAAAACTTTGTGGATATATGTTAGAATCACCACAGAATTAATAAATTTTAGAGGGGAGATACTTTGAGGTTATGTAAATATCCTGTTTCTCTTTAAAGTTTTTTTTTTTTGTGGTACGTGGGCCTCTCACTGTTGTGGCTTCTCCTGCTGCAGAGCACAGGCTCCGGATGCGCAGGCTCAGCGGCCATGGCTCACGGGCCCAGCCGCTCCGCGGCATGTGGGATCTTCCCGGACCGGGGCATGAACCCGTGTCCCCTGCATCGGCAGGCGGACTCTCAACCACTGTGCCACCAGGGAAGCCCCTCTTTAAAGTTTTGATCACTAATTTCCAATTCATTAGTAGGTTTTGCCTGCAGCACTTATTACAGTGTTCTAATGATGATTTTCTATTTCCCTTATTCCTCTTTTATTGTTTGGAATTCTTCTGTAAGGCAGAGTTGACCTTTCTCATTATTTATTCAGTTATGTTATTTATACCAGTTTGGACTTATATTTATAAAATAACCTTTTGATATTGTTACTGCCTTTGGTACTAAGGTTCTGGTAGGGGGTATATTGTTGCAACATTTTTTTTAAAGGCAACTTTATTTTGAAATAATTTCAGAATTATAGAAAAGTTGCAAAAGTAGTACAAAGAATTACTTCCTGTATGCCTGCCACCCAAATTTCCCAGGTGGCAACATTTTATCATACATGCTTTATCACTCTCTCTTGCTCTCTGTATGTCATTTTTTTTTCCCTTAACATTAACCATGATACCCTTTACCCATAAATGCTTAAATGTATATTTTCTAAAAACAAGGATATTTTCTTACCTAGCCAAGGTTCGGTTTACCAAATCAGGAAATAAACATTGATTTATAGCAAAAGAAGAATTTCCAGGGTCCATACATTACATTTAGTTGTCACATCTCTTACTCTCCTCTGATCTGATAGAGTTCTTCAGTTTTTCTTGATCTTGATACTTTTGAAGATGTTGCTGAATTTGGTTTTGCCTATTGTTTCCTGTGACTAAGTTCAGATTATGAGTATTTGGCAAGAGTACCAAAGTGATGCTGCATACTCACTATATCATATCAAATGTGTGTGTGTATATAAATATCCTATTCCTTATCAAACTTTTATCCACTAGTTGGAGCATTCAGTGTGGTTATATTTTAATTCGAAACAGATAGGTTCATTCATTTTTATTTGTATTTCACTTTAGAAAATCCCTCTATCCTTGTTGAAGTAATTAACTGATTAATTAATGAAATTTTAATGTTGTTCCTCAAATAAGAACTTTTTTAAAAAAAAGTCACATGATGTTGATTGGTCCCATTATTGGTGATGTTAACTTTGATCACTTGCTTAAAATATTGTCTAACAAGTTTCTCCAATTGTAAAGTTACTGTTTTTTTCTTTGTAAATATCCTATTCCTTATCAAACTTTCATCCACTAGTTTTAGCATTCAGTGTGATTATGTTTTAATTCAAAACACCGATAGGTTTATTTGTTTTTACTTGCATCCCACTTTAGAAAAGCTCCCCCCCAATTCTTATTAAATTAATTAACTTATTAATTAATGGAATTCTAATGTGTTTCCCCAAATAAGAGCTATTTTTTAAAGGGTATATCTCCCCATCCCATCTATTCTGTTCCTGCTGCCTTGTCGTTTTTCCCTTGTTCCACCCAACCCCTGAATGTAGCTAGTTTCATTATTCTGGGTTTCTTCTTATTTTTAAAAACAGATTTATTGAGAGATAATTCACATACTATACAATTCACCCTTTTCAAGTGCTCAATTCAATGGTTTTAGTGTATTCCTAGAGTTGTACAACCGTCATCACCATCTAATTTTAGAACACTTTCATCACTTCCAAAAGAAACCCATACTCATTGTCAGTCACTCCCTATTCCTCTGGAACTCCCCTCCTCTTCCTCTTAACACTATTTCTTGCTCCTGCCCTATCCTTGCTCTCGGCAACCACTACTCTACTTTTCTCTCTTCATTTGCCTATTCCAGACATTTAATGTAAATGGAATCATACTATATGGTCTTTTGTGACTAGTTTCTTTCAATTAACATAATGGTTTCAAGATTCATCCACGTGTAGCATGTATCAGTACTTTTCTTTACCAAATCATATGCTATTGTATGAATATACTGCATTTTATTTATTCTAAATGGGCATTTGGGTTGTTCCCACTTCTTGGCTATTATGAATAATGTTGATACGAACATTTCCGTCCTGGGTTTATACCTAGAAATGGAACTGGTAAGTCATGTGATAACTTTAACTTTTTCAGGAGCTGCCAAAACATTTTCCAAAGGGGCTACTTCATTTTATATTCCCACCAGCAATGTATGAGGGTTCCAGTTTCTGCAGCTGTCACCAACACATCTTATTGTCTGTTTTATTTTAGCCATCCTAGTGGGTGTAAAGTGGTATATGATTGTGGCTTTGATTTGCATTTCTCTAATTGTTGGATGATGTTTAGCCACGATCTTTTCATGTGTTTATTGGCCATTTACATATATATGGAGAAATGTATATTCCAATCCTTTGCCCATTTTTAATTGTGTTTTTAATCTTTTTAGTGGTGCAATGTAAGAGTTCTTTATATATTTTAGATATTATACATTTGTCAGATATGTGATTTGCAGATACTTTCTCTCATTCAATGAGTTGTCCTCACTTTCTTTTGTTTAAATTGAAGTATAGTTGATTTACAATATTGTGTTAGTTTCAGGTGTACAACAAAGTGATTCAGTTTTAAATACACACACACACACACACACACACACACACAGACACACACATAACACATACACACACACATATATTCTGCTTGAGATTGCATTGAATCTATGGATCCAGTTAGGAAGAACTGACATCTTGGCGATATTGAGTCTTCTTATCCATGTACAGGGAATCTCTCCATGTATTTAGATTTTTAAAAATTTCTTAAGAGTTTTTTAGTATTCCTTATATAGATATTGTGTGTGTGTGTTTATTTATTTAGATTTATACCTAAGTATTTCATTTTTAAGTGCTAATTCAAATGGTATTGTGTTTCAAATTACAATTGTTTGTTCCTGGTATACAATAAAGCAATTGATATTTGTATATTAACCTTGAATCCTGCAACTCGCTATGATTGTTTATTTCTTCCAGGATTTTTTGTTGATTCTTTGGGATGTTGTACATAGATAGACAGTCACGTCATGTGTAAGCAAATATAGTTTTATTTCTTCTCTCCCAACCTGTATACATTTTATTTTCCTTTCTTATCTTACTGCATTAGCTAGGACTTCCAATATGATTTGAATAGGAGTGGTGAGAGTGGATATCCTTGCCTTGTTCCTGATCTTACTGGGAAAGCATCCCGTTTCTCACCATTATATATGGTGTTATAGTTTTTTTGTAGGTGTTCTCTACCAAGCTGAGGAAGCTCCCCTCTATTCCTAGTTAGCTGAGAGTTTTTACTATGAATGAGTGTTGGATTTTGTTAGATGCTTTTTTTGGTATCTAATGATATGATCATGTAATTTTTCTTTTTTAGTCTGTTGATGTGATGGATTACATTAATTGATTTTCAAATATTGAACCAGACTTGCATACCTGGAATAAATCCACCTGGTTGTAGTGTGTAGTTTTGTTTTTTTTTTGTTTTTTTTTTTGTGGTACGCGGGCCTCTCACTGTTGTGGCCTCTTCTGTTGCACAGCACAGGCTCTGGACGCGCACGCTCAGCGGCCATGGCTCACGGGCCTAGCCGCTCCGCAGCATGTGGGATCTTCCCGGACCGGGGCACGAACCCGTGTCCCCTGCATCGGCAGGCGGACTCTCAACCACTGCGCCACCAGGGAAGCCGGTTTTTTTTAAAATGCATTATTGGATTTAATTTACTAATATTTTCTTGAGGATTTTTGCATCTGTGTTCATGAGGGATGTTGGTATTTAGTTTCCTTTCTTATAATGTCTTTGGTTTGAGTATTACAGTAATGCTGGCCTCATAGAATGAGTTAAGAAGTATTCTCTCAGCTTTTATTTTTTGGAAGAGATTGTCTGGAGAATTAGTATAATTTCTTCCTTAAATGTGTGGTAGAATTCACCAGTGAACCCTTCTGGGCCTGGTGCTTTCTGTTTTAGAAGGCTGTTTATTATTAATTCAATTTCTTTAATAGACACAGGACTATTCAGCTTACCTGTTTCTCATTATAGGGGGTTTAGTAGATTGTGTCTTTCAGGAAATTGGTCTGTTTTATCTAGGTAATTAAATTCATGGGCATAGAGTTGTTCATAATATTCCTTTAGTATATTTTTTAAGGTATTTTTTTAAAAATTATTTTATTTATTTATTTTTGGCTGTGTTGGGTCTTTGTTGCTGTGCGCAGGCTTTCTCTAGTTGCGGTGAGCGGAGGCTACTCTTTGTTGCGGTGCATGGGCTTCTCATTGTGGTGGCTTCTCTTGTTGCAGAGCATGGGCTCTAGGTGCCCAGGCTTCAGGAGTTGTGGCTCGCGGGCTCTGGAGCGCAGGCTCAGTACTTGTGGCACATGGGCTTAGTTGCTCAGCAGCATGTGGGATCTTGCCGGACCAGGGCTCAAACCCGTGTCCCCTGCATTGGCGGGCAAGTTCTTAACCACTGTGCCACAAGGGAAGCCCTTTTTTAATTTATTTATTTTTTGCGGTACACGGGCTTCTCACTGTTGCAGCCTCTCCCGCTGCGGAGCACAGGCTCCGGACGTGCAGGCTCAGCGGCCATGGCTCACAGGCCCAGCCACTCTGCGGCACACAGGATCCCCTGGGACCGGGGCACGAACCTGCGTCCCCTGCATCGGCAGGCAGACTCCCAACCACTGCCCTTTTTTTTTAAACGTAGTGATTCACAATTTTTTAAATATTTATTTATTTATTTATTTTGGCTGTGTTGGGTCTTCGTTGCTGCATGCGGGCTTTCTCTAGTTGCAGTGAGTGGGGGCTACTCTTCATTGTGTGCAGGCTTCTCATTGCGGTGGCTTCTCTTGTTGCGGAGCATGGGCTCTAGGCATGCGGGCTTCAGTAGTTGTGGCCTGCGGGCTCAGTAGTTGTGGCACGCGGGTTTAGTTGCTCCGCGGCATGTGGGATCTTCCTGGACCAGGGCTCGAACCCGTGTGCCCTGCACTGGCAGGTGGATTCTTAACCACTGTACCACCAGGGAAGCCCCCCTTTAGTATCTTTTTAATGTCTACAGAATCAGTACTGATGGGCCCACTTTCATTTCTAATATTAGTAATTTGTTTACTCTTTTTTTTTCTTGTTAACCTGGCTAGAAATGTATCAATTTTATTGATCTTTTCAAAGAATCCACTTTTGGTTTTGGTTGATTTCCTGTTTTCAGTTTCATTGATTTCTGCTCTAATTTTTATTATTTCTTTCCTTCTGCTTTGGATTTACTTTGCTCTTTTCTAGTTTCCTAAATTGGAAGCTTAGATTAATGATTTTAGATCTTTCTTCTTTTTTAATATTGTGCATTCAGTGCCATTAACTTCCTTCTAAGCACTGGTTTTCTGGTTCCCACAAATTTTAATAAGTTACATTTTCATTTTTATTTGTTCAATATTTTAAAATTTCTCTTGAGACTCCTTTGACACATGTGTTGTTTAGAAGTTCACTGTTTAATCTCCAAGTTTTTTTGGGTTTTCTAGCTATCGGTTATTTATTTCTAATTTCATTCCATCATGTATGAGAGCATACCTTGTATGATTTCAATTTTTAAAAATTTGTTAAGATGTGTTTTATGGCCCAGAATATGTTCTGTCTTGGTGAATGTTATATGTGAGCTTGAGAAGAATGTGTATTTCTGCTCTGGTTGGATGAAGTATTCTATAGATCCAGTTGATCGATGGTGCTTTTCAGTTCAACTGTGTCCTTACCTGATTTTTTGCCAGCTGATCTTTTAATTCCTGATAGAGGTGTATGGAAGTCTTCAGCTATAATAGTAAATTCATCCAGTTCTCTTTACAGTTCTATCAGTTTTTGTCTCATATATTTTGATGCTCTGTTGTTAGGCTCATACAAATTAGAGAATGTTATGTCTTCTTGGAGAACTGACCCCTTTATCATTATGTAATGCCCCTCTTTATCTCTGTTAATATTCCTTGCTGTAAAGTCTGCTTTGTCTGAAATTACTATAGCTGCTCCAGCTTTTTTTGATTAGTGTTAACATGGCATATCTTTTCCATCCCTTCCTTTTAATCTATATGTGTCTTTATATTAAAAGTTAGTTTAGGGCTTTCCCTGGTGGCGCAGTGGTTGAGAGTCCACCTGCTGCTGCAGAGGACATGGGTTCGTGCCCCAGTCCGGGAAGATCCCACATGCCACGGAGTGGCTGGGCCCGTGAGCCGTGGCCGCTGAGCCTGCACGTCTGGAGCCTGTTCTCCGCAACGGGAGAGGCCACAACAGTGAGAGGCCCGCGTACCGCGAAAAAAAAAAAGTTAGTTTATCACAGACAACATTTATTTAGTAGACTCAAGTTTAGTTGCATCTTTTTTTTAATCCATTCTGAAAGGCTGTCTTTTAATTGATTTATTTAAACCATTCATGTTAAAATGATTACTGATACAGTTGGTTTAACATCTACCATATTTGTTACTGTTTTCTATTCTTTGCCCTATTCTTTGTTTCTATTTTGTTTTCCACTCTTTTTCTGCCTCTGTTTGCTTTTTTTCCTTCTTCGGTTTTAATTGAGCATTTTATATGATTCTACTATTTGTCTTCTTCTAGCATATCAGTTTTATTTCATAAAGGATTTTTTTTTTAGTCATTGCCCTTGAGATTGCAATATACATTTACAACTAACTAATCCAGGTCCTCTTTCAAGTAACACTACACTGTTTCACTGATAGTGCAAGTATCTTAGCATATTCCCAGTTCCTCCCTCCTGTCCTTGTAACATTGCTGTCATTCATTTCACTTATCTATAGGCTCTAATCATCAAATGCATCGTTGCTATTATTATTTTGTACAAACTATTATATGCTAGATAAATTAATAAGAAAAATGAAAATTTTTACTTTGCCTTCATTTTTTCTCTAGTGCTCTTCCTTTCTTCATGTAGATCTGAGTTTCCGACTTCTGACCTATATGTTTCCTTCTCTCTGAAGATTTTTTTTTTTAACGTTTCTTGCAAGGGAGGTGTACTGGTGACGGATTTCCTCGACTTTTGTTTGCCTGAGAAAGTCTTTATTTTTCTTTCACTTTTAAAGGATAATTTGACTAGATAAAGAATTCTAGGTTGCATTCCATCCC
>NW_020173955.1:2143696-2208328 GCF_003031525.2 Neophocaena asiaeorientalis asiaeorientalis | reverse complement strand
CCCCCCCCGCCACACCCAGCACTTTAAATACTTTATTTCACTCTCTTGCTTGCATGATTTCTGAAAAGCAGTCCGATGTAATCTTTATCCTTCTTCCTCTATAGAAAAGTGTTTTTCCTCTGGCCTCCTTTAAGACTTTATCTTTGATTTTCTGCAGTGGAAATATGATATGCCTAGGTATAGATTTTTAAATATCTATCCTGCCTGGTGTTCTCTGAGCTTCTGGATCTGAGGCTTGTTATCTATCATTAATTTTGTGAAATTGTCATTATTGCTTCAAATATTTCTTCTGTTCCTTTCTCTTTTTCTTTTCCTTCTGGTATTCTCATTATGTGTACGTTATACCCTTTGTAATTGCTCCACAGTTCTTGGATATTCTGTTCTTTTTCATGCTTTTTTCTGTTTCCATTTCAGTTTTGGAAGTTTCTACTGACATTTCTTCAAGTTCACTGAGTCTTTACTTGGCTGTGTCCAGTCTGCTGATGAGCCTATCAAAGGCATTCTTCATTTCTGTTACAGTATTTTTGATTTCTAACGTTTCCCTTTGATTCTTAGAGTTTCCATCTTTCTGCTTTATTACCCATCTGTTCTTGAATGTTGTCTTACTTTTTCCATTAGAGACCTTAGCATATTCATTGTAGTTGTTTTAAATTCCTGGTCTGATAATTCCAACATTTCTGCCGTCTGAGCCTGGTTCTCTACTGCTTGCTCAGTCTCTTCAAACTGTACTTTTTGTGTTTTAGCATGCTTTGTAATTTTTTTGTTTAAAGCTGGTCATGATGTACTGAATGAATGGAACTGAGGCAAATAAGCCTTTACTGTAAGGTTTTATCTGGATAGGAGTAGGTTGTGTTTACTGTTTGTTGTAGCTAAAATTTCCTCTGTGTACCTTTTATTTATTTTTAAATCTTCCTTGTTGTCTTGGGGTTTCCTGTATATTGAAACATTATGTATTATAGAAACACATAATGATGATTAATGATAATTTCTACATATGAAGCTCTTACTCTGTACTAGATTAGATACTGTGATATATGGTTTATACACATTATGCCATTTAATCCTTAGAGTGACCTTATGAGGGAAGGCACTATTACTTACTGTCCCCATTTTACAGAGGAAGAAACTTAGGCATAGGAAGATTAAATAATTTTCTCAACATATGCAGCTTATTAATGGGGCTTAGAACTGAGATTTAAACTCATCTCAGACCCATAAAGCAGCCTGACTCCAGAGCTTGCTTTCTTAGCCAATATGTGTGTGTGTAATGAGCTTACTGAAGCTTTCTGAGTTCTTAAGTGAATTGGTTTGTTTTGTTTTAATTTTACTTAGAAATATTTGATAAATGTCAAGGTCATAGTATTGGGCTTAATAGTTTATTATTACTATTATTATTTTTTGGCCATGCCGCATGGCTTGAGGGATCTTAGTTCCTCCACCAGGGATTGAACCTGGGCCCCAACAGTGAAAGCGCCAAGTCCTAACCACTGGACCGCCAGGGAATTCCCAATAGTTTGTTATTTTTAATGATTAATAATGTGTCCTGTATTTCCAGTAGGGCAGTAGGCGGTTACTACAGGAGAAAATGGTGTGTAGTTCCTTTTGCAAAAAGATAATTTAAAGAAAGTTCACCATAATAATAAAATTATGTTAATTCTAAATGAGGATTGATAAATAGGTTCTCAATACGTTGTCTAGAAAAGATTTCTGTAAATCAGGAAAATCTGCCATTTCATTAATTTAGAAATCATTTTTCTTATTTCAAGTTTATTGAGTTATTTTGCAACATATTTGTAATAGGCAAGAACAATTATAATCATAAAATTATATGCATGAACTTTTAAGGAATTTTAATTGTACATCCTTCTTAAATACCATCTTTATCTTATTTTTCACATACTTATGATTTCTTAGTATGTACAAAAATACTTCTAGTTTTTATTTTGTATTTTTACCTCCTTCCCTCTTTTCTTCCAGTGCACATGAATATTTCTTTATTTAATAGCTATTGGTTATTTTGGGTATTTTTTTCTTGGAAGACTTTAGTTGTTAAATATTACAAGGTCAATTACTGTTTTAAAGTGATTTTTATATAGTATATTTGAGATACTGTAATTTAACTTGCACTTTAAATTTTTTCCCTTGATGATAACTAACTCTGTGTTGAATAACACAAATGCTATTAATTGACAATCTTTTATTTTTTCTTTAAAAAATATCTTATTTCACTTCTTTCCATAAGAAGTGTTTCTGTGTCTCTTCTGCTATAGTTGGATGGTTCACTTCACTGTTCTATAAACATGCCCTACTTATTCAAATCTCTGCTTGAATAAGTTTTTAATACTGCTCTGCATCTCTGCCCAGTCTTACCGTGTTCAACTCTTCCTTCAAGGATTAGCAGAATTCTTAAAGCCTTCCTCAATTCTTGCTGTTAATGATCTCTTTTTGTTCCTCTGACCATTTAAAACCCTGATAGTCAATAATACCACTAAGAGTAGTTAAAAAAAAAAAAAAAGTTAAATTTACATACTGATTATGTGCCAGACATTTTGCCAGGTGTTTTCCTTGAATATTTCATTTAGTGCTCACATTAATTCTGCAAAGTCAGTACTGTTAATCTTCAAATGACAGACCAGGGTGACTTGGGCTTAGAGAGGCTGATACTTGCCCAAGGTCACACAGTTATTGGAGCCAGGATTCAGGTTAGGTCTATCTGATTACAGAGTCTATACTCAACCACTTTGTTAGTATTTAAATATTTAACTTCTTTTTTTGTTCTTTTTTCTCATTCTTGTAACTTAATCTTTACTAGATTGTAAAATCATTGAGGGTAAGACCTTATTTCTAATATGAGCCAAAATGCATGCTGATAGTTTTTGAGGAGTACCAGAATATCTTATAGGAAGTTCAGTAATGATTACATATATATATAAAATAATTTTAATGGTTTTTTTTGATATGTACAAAAATATTTTATGATCGTTATCTGTAAAGTAAAACCATCCATATACATGATATATTAAATTATGCTTCCTCCACTTTGGTTTCTTAAAAATGTAGTTTTCCCTATTTAAAAGCAAGTCCTTTACAATAAAAATCATAAAATTTAGAAAAATATAAGGAGATATTACCTATAATCCCATCACCCAGAGTTAACTATTATGCATGTTTTTGGTGTACTTTCTTCCAGTCTCTTTTACAAGCATAATTTTTGTTCATTATTTTACCTTTTATGATGCTTTGTTTACAATTCTCAATCTGAATTTCTTAAGTTTAGTATGAGTTCTGTGAATGTCATTGTTAATAACTGCCTATTAAGTGGATGAGCCATAATTAACTATTTTCCTATGGTAGATGTCTTATAGGTTGTTTCAGTAAAAATTGAATATCAGGAATGCTTTAGTTAGCATATTTTGTATAAAGGTTTTTTATGTTCCATCTTATTTCCTCAGTTTATTTTCACAAAAGTTGGATTACTGAGTTTACTTTTTGGCTTGTGATATATTGTGCCAAATTGCTTTATAAAGATTATCTTAATGTACCCTGTAGTCAGCAACGTATGGCAGTGCCAGAGTCACCATACTTTTACCAATAATATAATTTTTAAAGTTGCTAATTTGATATGTGAAAAATGGTTTCACTTTTTAGAAATTTTTTGTTTGTAAATTTAATATTTTTCTTTTATTCGTTAACCAGTTGCCTTGCCTCTTTTATAACTCACCTGTGCATTATTATATATTTACTACTGACTGGAGTCTTCATTTTTTTCCAGTTGATAGGTGTGCTCTATTGTTTTGTTTTCAGATTTTAAAGCCTTTTAGTCTACATACAACTCCTTCTAATTCTGGTTTTTTGTGGAGTTTTTTTGTTGTTGTTGGAATAATTTTAGATTTAGAGAAAATTTGCAAGGGTAATAGAGAACTTTTTCTGTACACTCTTTACTCAGCTTCAGTTTCCCTGAATGTTATCATCTTATATTTCTGTGGTACATTTGTCAAAACTAAGAAATGAATGTCGGTGTATTACTATTAACTAAAGTCCAGACTCTGTTCCGATTTTACTATTTTTTTCCATTAATGCCCCTTTTCTGTTCTAGGATCCAATCCAGGATGCCACGTTGTATTTAGCTATCTGGGACAGTTTCTCAGTATTCCCCCCCCCGCAACCTTTTTTTGAATCTTGGAAGATTTATTCGGTCTTAATTATTTAGGGACTTTGAATTGTTCTGGTAGAAGGATTTGATTTATGCTGTGGCATTCCTATTCCTGATTCATTATGAGACTTTTGACAGAAATTGTGGATCTGGTCTAAGAGTGGAAAGTGAGTGCTTTTTAATAGGAAGGGAATTGACCTATATGAAATAGAGCCAGACATCTTCAATAGCATCTTTACTGAAACAAATAAGGTAATCACTACTGGTTCTATGTTAGCTATCCTATAATAAACCTCTCTACCACTCAGGATCCTCAATTTAAAATTGTGATTCAGGCGATAATTTGTCAGATTGTTTACATGTGTGGGCAAAGTTCTTATGTGTCTATTGTGGACAAGATCCTGAATTTCCTGTTTCATAAAGAAACTTACTGCATTTTAGAATGACTCCTACATGAAATTTGGGAATGAGGTCTCTGAAGCAATCTCAAAGTAAATAAATAAATAAACAGGTCTTGATGGCAAACCATTGATTATTCAAATATGTAAAATATTTGTTGAGACGTTAACTTTCCAGATGTATCAAGTATATTGGAGATGACAGATTTACTTGAAAGAAACTGGATTATGATATAAATGTGACAGAAGTTTCATTGGATCACAAAGACTGTATATAGCCTCCATCCCACATAAAAGAGGTTCACTGTTATAATTTGAGCACCTTCTCCTTCCTAAAGTAACAAAGTAAAGGGCTTTTCTACTATAATTAAAATGGCTATCATTAAAAAAAAAAAAAGGAGAGAGGGCTGGAAAGGAGGAAAAGAGAAGAATGTTATCCAGCACTGTGTTTGTTGGGGGAAGTTTTAACATATCTAGCACAATGGGATTTGAGTTCCAATATTTGATGCTTTTGTGTGCATTATATTTTTTTCTACCTTTGACTGTAAAACCTTTTAGAAAATGATTTTACTAATCAAGCGTGTACATAGTATGTAAATAGGCACTTAATAAATGTTTTACTCGCTGATTGGTATAGAATGTATTTTAACTTTGAATTATTCACTTTTTCAGTATTTACTAAGAGAAATGATTAAGGTCTTAAATAGTTAATTTATAGAGGTAAGAAAGAGAAAAGATTCTTCTGCTACAGTTTTCCCGCTGCATATGATGCTCCTAATTATATTTAAATGAGTGGTTAAATTAGGTCACATTTAATTGATATATTAAACAAATTGTTAGATATGAATGTTATTTTAATATTGAGTAGAACTTTATATAATTAGGGTTTTTTTCATAGAAATGTCAATGGAAATGTAATTTTCCACCTTGAAATTTGCTTTCTATGTATTATTAAGGAGATCTGTAATCAACTTATATATCAAAAATTTTAATCAAAAGTTTAGCCATTTTGGTAAGTATGTTAGTGATATCTTATTTTGCTTTTAATTTGCATTTTCCTGATGACTAATACTGTTGAGTATTTTTTCATGTGCTTATTAGCCATTTGTTTATCTTATTTTTGAACTGTCAACTCTTTTACCCATTTTAAAAAAAAATTGGGCTGTTTGCTTTCTTATTATTAACTTTAATATTCAAGATACCAACACTTTGGCAGATGAAAGCACTGTGAATATTTTTTTCTCCAATTCTGTCTTTCCTTTTCATGTTCATAATATTTTTAAGAACAATTTTTATTTTTTTAATTTTTTAAAATTTATTTATTTATTTTTTGCGGTACGCGGGCCTCTCACTGTTGTGGCCTCTCCCGTTGCGGAGCACAGGCTCTGGACGCACAGGCTCAGCGGCCATGGCTCACGGGCCCAGCCGCTCCGCGGCATGTGGGATCTTCCTGGACCAGGGCACGAACCCGTGTCCCCTGCACCGGCAGGTGGACTCTCAACCACTGCGCCACCAGGGAAGCCCAACAATTTTTATTTTTGATAAAATTTATAAATACTTTCTCTTGCAGTTAGTGTTTTTTGTGTCCTAGCTAAGAAATCTTTGTCTACTGCAAGGTCATGAAGATTTTCTCCTGTTTTTTTTCTGGAAGCTTTATAGATTTAGCATTTACATTTAGGTGTATAATCCATTTCAAGTTAATATTTATGTGTGATATGAGATAAAGGTTGAGGTTCACCTTTTATTCCATATAGATATTTATTTGTTACAGTGTGGGATATTCGTTCTTAATGTATGTGATCGGAAATAGCAAGATAGTAATCATTTAGATTTGATCATGAAGCAAAATTGATGTTTTTATTGAAAACAAATAAATGTGGTAATTGCCTTTATGAACAAGCAGATTTTGAGATATTGAATATTAGCATTCAGAATTAAGGTAACCCAATTTAAAATACAAACTAGATAAGCATCGAAAGAAATAATTGGATTCCAGGCAAAATGCCATGGTAGTTCCAAGTTGATACCAGACTGAGGGCTATAAAAATTTCTAGCTTTAAAATGTAATTTACTAAGAAGAGAAAAAAGTAATAAAAAGCATGTGAAAGGTAGGTTTAAAAATAAAAAGAAATATCACTGCACTAAGGCTTTTTTGTTCAAAAACTTCAAAGGAAGAAAAAGAAAAATCTACATTTCCATTGATTATTTTTTTGAAGAACCAAAAGGATCAAGAGAGATCTAGAAAAGAAACCTAGAGATGGGCAAGGGTGATTTTTGTTTGTTTTTCTTCAAGAAATGGATTAAACAAGTTAACACTGAGCCTTAGGAAGATTAAAAAAAAAAAAGATGACAAAAACCATGATTTATTTATAAGCAGTTAACAACAAAAGAGCCCAGTATGGTATCACTAAGAAAAAGTCATGTTAGACTAACAGTTCATTTTTTGACAGATATCCTCCTTTGAGAAATGAAGCAAATGTGATAAACATACCACATTTGTAGTTCAGTAAAAGGTTTGCTAAGTTACATGGTGATATTGTCAAAATGGAAAAAGTAATATAATTTATTATTTTAGGACTAAAGGGACATTTCTACAGCCTTACCATAGGACTTGGTACTTGCCTCTGTTCTGTTTTTTATTATTATTTAATTTAATTTAATTTATTTATTTGGTTGTGCTGGGTCTTAGTTGTGGTTCTCGGGCTCCTTAGTTGCAGCTTTCAGGCTCCTTAGTTGCAGCATGCATATGGGATCTAGTTCGCTGACAAGGGATTGAACCCCGGCCCCCTGCTTTGGGAGCGTGGAGTCTTAACCACTGCACCTCCAGGGAAGTCCCTGTTCTATTTATTTTTGTCAATTACTTTACTTATATGCTATATAAAAGGCATATGTTTCAAATTTGCAGGTCATGGTGAGCTCTGGGGTTAGTAAGTAGGTGAAGCAAAAACTAGGATCTCAGAAGATCTCAACTGTCTGGAGTCAGGGGCTGGATTTAACAAGATTACATTGAATAGAATAAATATAAAGTTGTGTACCTGAGTCTAAGATTTCTGCCATGTGCGTGTCTAGTGGAAGAGATTTGACTTAACATGTAAGGAAAAGATTTTAATCAGTGGTAAGTTTACCATGAGTCTGATGTGATGTGGCTGTCAAAAAAAACCCCAAAGCAAAACAAACAAATGTGTTCTCAAATTGCAATAATGGAGGTTTCTGAAAAAGGGAGTTAATGGTTCTTCTCTCATCAGACTACATTTGGAGTATTATCTTCAGTTTTGGGCATCCTAGTTTTAGATGGTTAAAGGAAGTTCAGAGATTATACAAGGTTAGGTTTAAGGAGTTGGGGATATTTAGCTTAGAGAAAAGAAAATACTCCAGGAGATAGAGTGGCTGTTTGAAGTATCTGAAAGCCTGTTTTTGGAAAATGGAAGTAGGTGTATTCTGCCTGACACCAAGAGGCAGAATTAGGATCAATGGATAGAAGTTATACTGAGACAGGTTTCCCTCAGCATAGGGGAAAAAAATCAGGGTTGTCTGAAGGTAGACTGGGCAGTTTAGGTGGAGCTAATGGTTTCCCTATTGCTGGAGGATCTGGGTATCTGCTTGGCAGGCATAGTATACAGTGGATTCATGTATTTAGACTAAGTAGGTGTTTAGACTATCAAATTGATCTTTAAAATTCTTTCCAAGTCTAAGAGTTTAGGATTCAGTAAAATGACAGAGGCAATCTGGAGCATGCAATTCAATACCTTAATCTTTAAGTAAGTAAGGATTGCAAAATGAAAGAACATGTAAGTCAGGAGCCCAACCTTCTACCTGTTTTGTACAGCCTACCAACTAAAAATTGACTTTACATTTTTAAATGCTTTAGAAAAAACCCTCAAGAATATTTTGTGACACATGAAAATTACATGAAATTCAGACTTCCATGTTCATAAATTTGGAAAACAGCCACACTCATTCATTTACATATTGCCTATGGTTTCTTTTGTGCTACTATACCAGAGTTGAGTAGTTGTGAGAGATTGGTGACTCTCAAAGCCTATAAAGTTACTCTCTGGCCCTTTACTGACAATGTTTGCCAATTCATGGTGTAAAAAAAGTCTATGGGGCAGTAGTTTGGGCATGAGATGGTTTATCTGTGCTCCATAATATTTGGGGCATCTGGGGGGTTGGCTTGAAAAAACAGAGCTGGGAAAACTTGATTGGGACCATATATCTGGGGCCTTGATTTTTTTCCCAAGAAACTATGGGGCTGGAATATCCAAGATGGCTTCTTCACTTCACAGGTAGGGACCAGCTAGCATCACTTACTCTATTCATAGCTGTCTCATGGTAATCGAACTTCTTATCTGACATCTGGCTTCCACCAGGGCAGGTTTCCCAAGAGAGCAGGTAGAAGCCCCTAAAATTCTATAAATTAACCAAATCACTAAGACTGGCCCACATTCAAGGAGAAGGAAGGAATAGGTTCCACTTCTCCATGAAGGAATGACATGCGTGTACAGCAAGGAGAGGAGCTACCACAGTGTATTTCTAAAGCCTATTTTTATTAAACTTTTTATTTTGAGATAATTCACATGTAGTTGTAGGAAATAATAGAGATCCTATAGACCTTTAACTGTTTCTTCCTATGGTACAATATTACAACCAGGATATTGACATTAGTAGACTCAAAATACAGAGCATTTCCATAACAACAAAGATCCCTCATGTTGTTCTGTTATAGTCATATTCATTTCCTTCCCATCCCCCTCCCTTCTTAACCCTATGCAAACACCAATCTGTTCTTCATTGCTGTAATTTTGTCATTTCAAGAATGTTAAGTGGGACAATATAGTATGTAACGTTTTGGGGATTGGCATTTTTTCCATACAGCATAATTCTCTGGAGATTTATACAGGTTGTTACATGTATCAATAGGTCCTTGTTTTTTATTGTGGAGCAGTTTTCTCTGGTATAGATGTACTACCATTTGTTTAACCATTCACCTGTTGAAAGGCATTTTCACTGTGTTGAGTCTTCTAATCCATAAACAAGGTATGTCTTGTCATTTATTTGGATCACTTTTTATTTCTTTCATCAGCATTGCATAGTTTTCAACACGCAAGTCCTTTGTATGTTTTCTTAGATTCACACCTAAGTATTTCATTATTTTTAGCAGTTATAAATGGTATTGTATTTTTAATTTTGGTGGTATACATAGAAATATAATTGACATTTGTATGTTTACTTTGTGTCCTGTAACCTTGTTAAACTCAGTTATTCTGAGTTTTTTTGTAGATTCCTTGGAATTCTTTTTATGTAGACAGTTACATCCTTTGCAAAGAGGAATAGTCTTTATTTTTTCCTTTCCAATCTGTATGCCTTATATTTCCTTTTCTTCCCTTATTTCACTCTTTAAAACTTCCAGCACTGTGTTGAGTAAGATGGAGAGAGTGGATATCCTTACCTTGTTCTCAATCTTAGGGAGAAAGCATTCAGTCTTTCACCATTAAGAATAATGTTAAAAACAAACTTACACCAAAGGGGAAAAGGGGAGGGGGGAGGGATAAATTAGGAGTTTGGGATTAGCAGATACAAACTACTGTATATAAAACAGATAAATAACGAGGTTCTACTGTATAGCACAGGAAACTATACTCATATCTTGTAATAAACTATAATGGAAAAGAATATGAAGAAGAATATATGTATGTATAACTGAACCACTTTACACCAGAAACTAACACAACAATGTAAATCAACTATACTTCAATTAAAAAAAATAATGTTAACTATAGGTTTTCGTAGATGCTCTTTATAAAGTTAATGAAGTTCCACTCTGTGTTTTTATCGTGAATGGGTGTTAATTTAGTCAAATGTTTTTCTGCATTGATTAATATGATCATCTGATTCTTATTTTTTAGCTTATTGACATGGTAGATTATACTGATTGGTTTTCAAATATTGAAACAGCCTGGAATTCCTGGAATAAACCTCTCCTGTTCATGGTATATAAATCTTTTTATATATTGCTGAATTATATTTGATAATATTTTGTTAAGGAATATTCATGGGGGATATTGGCCTGTAGTTTTCTTTTTTGTATTGTCTTTGTCTGGTTTTGGTATCAGGGTAATACTAATTTCATAAAGGATTTGGGAAGTGTCTCCTCCTCATCTATTTTCTAGAAGAAGTTGTGTAGAATTGGTGTTTATTCTACTTTAAATGTTTCATAGAATTCTCCAATGAAAAGGGGGTCTGAAGATTTCTTTTAGAGTTTTAAAATTATGAATTCAATTTTTAAAATAATTTTTAGGGCTATTCAGCTTATATATTACATATTGGCTGAGTTGTGGTAGTTTGTGTTTTCTGAGAAAGTGGTCCATTTCGTTGAAGTTGTCAAGCTTTTGTGTGTAGTTTTTTTTCATGGTATTCTCTTATTATCTTTTTTGTGTCTGCAGGGTCTGTGGTGATATCCCTGGTTGCATTCCTGATATTGGTAACTTGTGTCCTCTCTCCTTTTTTCTTTGTCAGTTATGCTACAAATTTGTCAATTCCATTAGTCTTTTCAAAGAACTAGTGCTTTATGTCATTGATTTTTTTCTCTGTTGTTTTTCTGTTTTCAGTTTTATTGATTTCTGTTCTTTGTTATGTCCTTCCTTCTGCTTGCTTTTAGTTTATTTGCTCTTCTTTTTCTAGGTTCTTGATGGGGAATCTTGGATTGTTGATTTGAGGCATTTCTTCTTTTCTAATGTATGCATTTAGTACTACAGATTTCTTTCTTAGCACTGCTTTCCTGTGTCCCACTAATTTTGATATATTGTGTTTTCCTTTTTATTCAGGTCTATATATCTTTTGATTTCCCTTAAGACACCCACTTTGACCAGGTACAGTAAGTCCCCTGCATATGAATGAGTTCTGTTCTGAGAGTGTGTTCTTAAGTCCAACAAAGTTAGCCTAGGTACCCAACTAACATGATCGGCTATATAGTACTATATTGTAATAGGTTTATAATACTTTTCACACAAATAATACATAAAAAACAAACACAAAAAATAAAGAAAACATTTTTCATCTTACAGTACAGTACCTTGAAAAGTACAGTAGTACAGTACAACAGCAGGCATACAGGGTCTGGCATCAAGTGAACAGGCAAGAGGAGTTACTGACTGGAGGAAGGAGGGGAGGTGGGCATTGGTAGGGCTTAAGGATAGTCAGCAGTAGGAGATGGAGGGCAGGATGCAATTTCACTCATGCCTGATGTTCATGGAACACATATTTGCATCTTTGAAAGTTCACAACTGGAAGGTTCGTATGTAGGGGACTTACTGTATTATTTACAAGTGTTTTGTTTAGTTTCCAGGTATGGAGATTATCATGTTATTTTTCTGTTAATGATTTCTAGTTTGATTTTATGGTGACCAGAGAGAACACACTCTGTATGATTTAAATTCTTTTAAGTTTGTTGAGGTTTCTGCTTTGGCTCAGGATATGGTCTTTCTTGATATACATTCTGTGGGCACTTGAGAAGAATGTATGTTCTGTTCTTGTTGGGGGGAGTACTCTATAAATGTTTATTAGATATTGTTGGTTGATAGTATTGTTGAGTTCTTCTATAACCTTCCTGATATTCTGTCTAGTTATTCTATCAATTTTTGAGAGAGGGATGTTGACATTTCCAGTATAATTGTAGGTTTATCTATTTCTTTTTTCAGTTCTATCAGTTTTTGTTTCACATATTTAACAGCTTGGTTTTTTGGTGTATACTTATTTAGGATTGTATATCTCTTTTGGGTTTACCTTTTAATTTTATATATTGTCCCTCTCTGTGTCTGGTAATTTTCTATGCTCTGAAATCTCCTTTTCTGGTATTAACAGTCTTTCCTTTGACTAAGTTTTGCTTTATAAATCTCTTCCCTACTTTTTACTTTGTTTGCTTATATTAAATTTGAAGTGAGTTTCTTGCAGACAGCCTATAGCTGGGCCGTGTTTTTTAACTCGCTCTGCCAGTGTCTATGTTTTACTTTTTGTATTTAAACCATTTACATGTCATGTAAGTATTAATATGTTAGGGCTGATGTCTGTTATTTTAGTTTTTTTTTTCTGTTTTCTTTTTCTTTCTTTACATTTATTTATTTATTTTTATTTTTGGCTGCCTTGGGTCTTTGCTGCTGCGTGCGGGCTTTTCTCTAGTTGCAGCGAGTGGGGGCTACTCTTTGTTGCAGTTCGCAGGCTTCTCATTGGGTGGCTTCTCTTGTTGCAGAGCACGGGCTCTAGGTGTGTGGGCTTCAGTAGTTGTGGCACTTGGGCTCAGTAGTTGTGGCTCTCGGGCTCTAGAGCGCAGGCTCAGTAGTTGTGGCGCATGGGCTTAGTTGCTCCGCGGCATGTGGGATCTTCCCAGACCAGGGCTCGAACCCACGTCCCCTGTACTGGCAGGCAGATTCTTAACCACTGTGCCACCAGGGAAATCCTCTTTTTCTTTCTTTACTGTGGGTTTCTTGAATACTTTTTGGAATTTTAATTTATCTATAGTATTTTTGAGTGTACCTCTTTGTTATAGCTTTTTTAAGTGGCTGCTCTAGTAAATATATTATACACATATAATTTATTACCCCCACCCAGCAGGAAGACACCCCTTCTGCTCCCCACTTGGTCAGTGTCAGAGGCATAGTGGGAGTCAGAACTTTTATCATCACCCACTAGTACTGAGAATTCCCAACCCTACCCAGTAACAACAAGAAGTCCCCCTGTCAAGAGAGGTCAGTAAAGAGCCTCATTACTACTGGATGGGGGTGAGAGTCCAGGTTCCACACATGGTTTCCACTGGCACTGCATGTGGGTAAAGCCTTGATACTGGCTGGCAGAGATGAAAATCCTGGCTTTTTGGCCTCCTTTGACACCACCCAGTGGGCACCTTGTTACAGTCTCCTGAAAGGAGAATTCTAGGTACCCCACTTGGTCTTTACAGGCATAAGGGTCACAGATTTTCTGTAATGTTCGGCTGATGTAGAGTGGCTATTTTCTAAAAGCTTTTTGTCTTGTGAGACTGTCCCTTTCCTGGTCCTTTAACTTCAGTTGGGGTTCTTTATATGTGAACCCATTGGTATTTTGGGGTTCTTGGTTTCTTCAGCTCCAAGTCTGGGATATTTGAGGCTAGATTCCTTGCAGTCTGCCTTCTCTCCAGCCTTCAGAGTCTTCTTATGTTTGTTTTATATATAATGGACAATGTTTTCAGTTGTACCCAGTGTGAGGAATAGAGAGAAGTGTATACTCTGTCTTTCTAGAAGTAGAAGTCTAGCTCTCTGATGATTTTTTATCCTGACCTCCTGCTTATCTGTGACACCATTTATGAGGATGCCTGATTAATCAGCTGAGAACAATGTTCCTGATCCAGATTAATTTAGTGGTGCTTAGATTAATTTAGAGTTGCTTTATAATTGCAAAAGTAAATTTACTATATATATACAGTATGTGAGCATTTTCAGGTCTACAAAGAGAATTTGTCAGCATGTAGTTACTAAACACAAATGAGTAGGAATTGAAGGAGACACAGAGAACAAATTAATCTATCAGAGATCAACAGTGGAGAACATTATGAACTATCTCTTTACTTTTCTAAAATCTTCAATATCCTTGCTTCCTTTTTATGATGTTAAGTATTGGATGGAGAAAGAAAAGAGAGATTGAAGTTAAAGTTTCATCAGAATAGAAACCATGAGGGAAAGTATTGATATATTTAACTGGTTAATAATTTAAAGGTTTTTAGTATTAAGATAACTGGAAACAAAATTGAATGGCAATCAGCAAACTGGGGGATATATGTCAATAAGAAAGATGACCATACTACAGAAAAACAGGCAAAGGACATGAGTTTTTCATAAAAGAGGAAATGGAAATGGCTAGTAATGACACTGAAATTTTCCCCCTTATAATTAAAATAGATTTTAAATGACTAAATAAAAAAATATATTTTCATTAGATAAATTGAAACATTATTTTAATAGTGTAAGGAGAAATTGATGATCACTTGAATATAACCATCATTAATCTAGTGGTGATCATTCTTGAATTTAACTCATTATGTATGTACACCTATACAATATAAATAAGTGTTCTGTGTGCTTTTAAGTAAAATATATGGACACCTTAAAATAATTGTTCTCTTATTGGGGGGAGGTGTCCAAATTTAGCTTGCCACCTCAGTTGCTGACTGATCTTTGTGTGAACATGTATTTTCCCCCCTTGATCTGTGGGACTCCTAAGGACCTAAGTTGGGTATTCTTTCCTCCAAAGATTTGTTCTGGGATCTGGCAGTGCTACTGACTTGGACCCCCTTTAGCCCTCTTCAAAAGAGCCAGACTCAATGTAGAAGAACCACCAGTTTCAGCTCTACCACTTGCTTCTGGCCTCAACCTTAGGACCCCAGTTGCAGTGCTGGTATTGATATTTGCCCTCAAGGCACGCTTTTCTTCAGTTCTCCTACAGATCAGAGCTCCCAGCTTCCATGTTAGCTAGACTCATGGTTTATATCCCTTACCTATCACCTTTTTTTGAAGTAGTTGGGGGAAAGCGAGGGTGTGGTCCTTAGAGAATCCCCCTACTTTTAGGGAGCCCAGCAATATGTTTAAAATACTGTATTTTTTCCTAGAATCTACTTGTTTTGTAGTGGATGAACCCTTTGGGTTATCTAGTCTGCTGTAATGTCAAAAGTGGCAGACTTAGGGATGTGACATGTCTTCCCATTTGTCTAGATTTGTTTTATGTGCTTTGGTAGGATTTTATAATTTTCTTCATATTTATAAAATAACGAAAATACTTGCTACTTGCTGTAGTGTGGGATAATTTTGATTCTTCTGCTTATGAGAATATAAATTAGTATGACCTTTTTGAATAGAGGTTTGGTAGTATGTATCAAAAGTCTTAAAAATATGCTTTGACCCTACAATTTTATTTCTAGAAATTCATCCTAAAAGCATACTCATGGGCTTGTGCAAATATTCGTCTATAAAGAAGTTATTTTGTGTTATTTTTAATAATAAAAAGCTTGACTGACATTTATGTCTGTAATTGGAGGATTAGTTAAATTGTGCTGCCATCCATATGAAGGAATACTTTGTGGCCATTACAGTGTAGAAGAATACTTATTATATTTTACAGGTTCATGAAATGTTAGATAGTAGTACTATAATATGATCTTGTTTTTCTAAAGTATATTTTTATATTATATATATTAATTATTAAATCATTTACTATTTTAGTAATCAAAAGAGTAAATTGTTCATTCTTTAATTGGTCTGTGTAGGTGGTAAAACATAGGAACATCTAATAGATCACCATAGTGAGAATTAGACTTCTGAAGTAACACTGCATGATAGAAGACAAAGTAGCAGGTGACTTCAGAGTTATAAGGGAAGATGATTTTGGATCTAGAATTCTCTATTCATTGAAGCTTTAAAATTAAGAACTATGCTGGTTCTTTGAAGTTCTTTAAGCTGCAAATACACCCTTCTGTATTCTACTCTGATGCTGGGCTGGGATTATGCAAATTATATTTCTCAGACTGCGTTGTTAGCTAGCTTGCTATTAGTTTCTACCATTAGGAGACAGGCAAGAAAAGAAGAGATGGGACTTCCTACCTGTTTTCTTGATATTGTGGTCAGTGTTACCCCAGCAGTAATAGTGGATTCCATCTGCTAGCTTCTTTTGATTTTGCTAGAACTGTCCTCATTTTGATACTGTTGAGTTACCTGCAGCAGCTGGGCTGTGCCCACTGACTGCCTCCTTCTCTAAACTCTTAGGTTTTTTTTTTTTTTTTTTTTTGCGGTACGCGGGCCTCTCACTGTTGTGGCCTCTCCCGTTGCGGAGCACAGGCTCCGGGCGCGCAGGCTCAGCGGCCATGGCTCATGGGCCCAGCCGCTCCACGGCATGTGGGATCTTCTCGGACTGGGGCACGAACCTGTGTCCCCTGCATCGGCAGGCAGACTCTCAACCACTGCGCCACCAGGGAAGCCCAACTCTTAGGTTTTGATGACACCAACCTCTTACCATTTTTTCCTGTAGCCCTAGGAGTGCTGGCTGCTTACTGCAGTTATTACTTCTAGGTTACCTTTTTGTTCTTTTAGTCCATTATCACATGTTTAAACAATTTTGTATTTTTAAATCACTGTTCTTAGCATAACCTAGTGGAGTTTCTGTTTTCTTAACTGGATCATGATTGATAAAATCACCCACTCTCACTTCCTAAAAGAATTACTTGAGGATTTACTCCAATTTAAAAGCAACAACAACTCAAGAAATATAAAGTCCTGAGTTCCAAGAAAACAGTGTACAAAATCTCGGAAGGGCCCCTCCCTCAAAAACACAGGCACACACACATAAACACACACACACACACACACACACACACACACACACCAAAACAAAATGATAATCCTAGGTTGACACCTGTAGAGCAGGTATTGTTAAAAAGCAAATGTTTCACATTAGAACAGGAGGTTTGAAGGTCCAAGAAGATTGTGTAAGAATAACTTTATTCTTTATGGTGAAGAAGCTAATTAATCTCAGAAGGTAAAAACGCATTATATAGTCAATAAAAAAGAATGTGTTCCTCTTGCTTCTTTCTCACCCCTCTTATTAATCCATTTTTTTTCGTCAAGTGGTGTATATTTAGCAATATGTCTCTCTATGTCCAAATGCTGTTTGATTCTGAGTGAGAGTTATATATTTGATATTGTGGGCCCTAGATATTTGTTTTCTATTTACGAAGTAACTCTTGGCCAAAACACAAAATACTTATTTATAATAGCACACAGTGTGCAGGGTACAAATCTTGAAAATGTGAAAATGATGATATGGAAGTAGAGGCTGGGACATCTGGGAAAAGAAGAAATACTGGGGCACACAAGGACACACGTTTTAGTAAAAAGCCAGTAGGTGGTCCAAGAAATGAGATTTATACTTTTTATTTAGTATTTCCTGTACTTTTTTATTCTTATGTGCATGATTTCACAAGAATCAAAGTATATTTAAATGATTCTGTATAGCACCTTAGAAGAACATGCAACTTACGGCAAATTACATAGTGAAAACCTAGGACACACATTTGTGTATAGTATGATTACAATTAGATTTGTGTTATAGTGAGAGTGTGGGTGACTTTTAGAAAATGAAGGAAAGGAATATATGCATTGTTATAAAAATATACATTTTAAGCATTTGTAAAATAGAAGAAAACACAAATATAGGTAATAAACATTGTCAAAAGTAATTTACAAATTCATATAATAAACTATTTGAGAATCTATAGATACAGGAAATAAGATACAATTCCTTATTTCCCAATTTAGAGGTTAAATGTGCATCATAAATGTCCTGGAAATGTTGGAAAATTGATCTTAAATGTGTCGGTTTTAAATGGTAAATATCTTAATAAGGTCTTTCTCTTATAAAAAGTATATACTCTAAAAAAGCATCATAAAAACTGCATTTCCGTATGAATTTTAGAATTAGCTAGTCAATTTCTATTTAAAAAAAGCTTGCAAGGATTTTATTTGGAATTGCATTGAATCTGTGGATAAATTTGGGGAAGACTGATGAGTCTTCAGATCCATGAACAAGGTACATCTCTCCATTTATTTAGGTCTTACTTTCTCTAAACAGTGCTTTGTAATTTTCAGTATATCAACCGTTACACTTTCTTTCACATCTTTTGTTAGATTTATCCCTAAGTAGTGTTCTTCATATTGTAAAAATACTTTAAAATTCCTATATCTGATTTTTCACTTCTGGTATATAAAGATAGAATTGATATTTGTTTATCTATCTTGTATTTTGCAGCTTTGCTAAACTCACTTATTAGTTCTAGTGGTTTTTTTTTTTTAGTAGATTTCATTGGGTCTTCTTCATAAAAGATCATATCATCCAAATAAAGACATTTTAAGTCCTTCCTTGCTAATCTGGATGTTTTATTTCTTCTTTTACCTGATTGCACGGCTTAGCGTTTCTTGTACAACACGGAAGAGAAATGATAAGAATGGAGAGACTTGTTATGTTCCTGATCTTAGGGGGAACATATTCCATCTTTCACCAGTCATATGATGTTAGCTATAGGATTTTTGTAGATGTTCTTTAGTAGGTTGAGGAAGTTCTCTTCTGTTCCTAGTTTGCTGAGAGCTTTCCTCAGAAATGGTTGTTGGATCTTATCAAATGCTTTTTCTAAATATCCGTTGAGATTATCATACGGTGGTTTTTTTTTTAGCTTGCTAATATAGTGAATTACATTGATTGATTTTTTTTTTTTAATGTTAAGGGAACCCTACATTCCTAGGATAAACCCAACTTGGTAATGATATATTATCCCTCTAATGTTTTGTTAGATTTGATTTGCTAAGATTTTATTTAGTATTTTTACATCTGTGTTTATGAGGGATAGTTTTCTGTAGTGTTTTCTTTTTGTTTCTGTTTTCTTATAAAGCCTTTGCCTGGTTTTTGTATCAGGTTAATGCTGGCCTCATTGAATGAGTAGGGAAGTATTTCTTCTTGCTCAGTTTTCCAGAAGAGTTTGTGTGGGACTGGTATTATTTTTCTTTTAAATGTTTGATAGGACTCACCAGTGAAGCCATCTAGCCTGGAGATTTCTTTGTAGGAAGGCTTTAAATTACAAAATTAATTTCTTTAATGGTTAGAGAACTATTCACTATCTAATTTTTTTTCTTGAGTGAGCTTGGTGTGTTTCAGGAATTTGTCTATTTCATCTGTTATCAAATTTATTGACATAAAATTGCTCATAACATTTCTTTATCTTTTAATATCTATAATTATGTCACCTCTCTCATTCTGGATATTGGTAATTTGCGTCATCTCTTTTCCCTGATCATTCTAACAGTTTATCAATTTTATTTATCTTTTCAAAGAACCAGCTTTTGGCTTTGATTTTTATTTCCCTAGTGATTAACGATATTGAGCCTCTTTTCTAGTGCTCATTGGCCATCTGCATATCTTCTTTGGAGAAATGTCTATTCAAGTTCTTTGCCCATTTCTCATTTGGGGTTTTTATAGTGTGTATATTGTAGTTGTTGAGTTATAGGAGGAGTTCGTTATATAGTCTGGCTATTAATCCCTTAAGAGATATATGATTTGCAAATATTTTCTCTCATTCTGTGGGTTGCTTTTTCATTACTTACAGTGTCCTTTGATATACAAAAGTTTTTAATTTTAATGAAGTCCACTTTATCTACTTTTGTTGCCTGTGCTTTTGTCATATCCAAGAAATCACTGCCAAATCTAACATCATGAAACTTTTGATCTCTGTTTTCCTCTAAGAATTTTATAGTTTTAGCTCTTATGTTTAGATTTTTTATCTGTTTTAACTTTTGATTATGGTGTAAGGTAAGAGTATGGCCAATTTTTGGAAACTTCCCAATATTGCCTTGCCAGGTAGAGGAGGCTAATCCCCACAAAGAGGGAAAAATGGACAAATGTCAGTGTTGCTAAGAGATCAGATAAGATGAGGACCGCTCCCCCCCGCAGCCCAAATATTTATTACATTTAGAAACATGGAGGACACAGGAGGAAAAATACAGGTCATGTTTTGGAACAATGACTGGTGTCATTTGTTTGCAGCATAAAATGTAGGAAACTAGACAGAAGATTGGCAGAGGTCAAATGGGGGAAGGCTTTAAGTGAGTTTGAATTTTATTCTCTAGACAGCAGTAAGGCATAAAAAGGATAATGAAATAATAATTCTATGGGGTAGAGAGCTGGTATCTCCTTTGTATTTGAAAAATTGAATTCCCTTCCAGCTAAGTGAGGTGCCTATAAGGTAGGTCATTAGTACCAGGGGAACTAGTTCCTCCTGGTTGTTGCTAATCTTTGGCCCTAGAAATGGATACACATCTCTGGACTATTGGATATATGTAACATACTCAACTTCTTGGTGGGGTTACAGCTGAAAATAGCACAGCTCTGTTTCTCTTTGGCCATAACTAGACTGTATTGAACTGGGTTATTTTAAGCTGTGGACCAGACTGCTGATTGGTAGATGTTATTTATGTGCCTGAAAGTCATCAAGAAGTGCTATTATTTTCTGTTTTACTGTGCAGCAAATACTTCTGGGCATTTTCTTCAGCCATGGGGCTTTTTTTCTGGAGGCTAGCTACTCTGTATGCCCCATTATAAGGTGATCCTGAAGATACAGTTATTCTCTGCCAAGTCCCTGTTCTCCATCACCAGCATTTTTCCAATTAGAAAGTATCTTTAAAAAAATTTTTTTTTAACTAGGAAGAAATAGAAAATCTGAACAGACCAATCACTAGTAATGAAACTGAATCAGTAATCAAAAAACTTCCAACAAACAGAAGTCTAGGACCAGACAGCTTCACAGGTGAACTCTACCAAACATTTAAAGAAAGGTTCATACCTATCCTTCTCAAAATAATCCAGAATATTGAAGAGGAAGGAATGCTTCCAAACTCACTCTATGAGGCCAGAATTTTCCTGAGACCAAAATCAGATGAAGACACTACAAAAAGAAAGAAAATTACAAGCCAGTATCTCTGATGAACATAGATGCAAAAATCCTCAACAAAATTATTAGCAAACTTAATTTAACAGTGCATTAAAAGGATCATACACCATGATCAAGTGGGATTTGTTCCAGGGCTGCAAGGATTCAATATCCACAAATCAATCAACATGATGCACTACATTAACAAAACGAAGGATAAAAATCAAATGATCGTCTCAATAGATGCAGAAAAAGCATTTGACACAATTCAACATTCATTTATGATAAAAACTCTCAATAGAATACGTATAGAAAGAACATACCTCAACATAATATAAAGGCCATATATGACAGACCCACAGCTAACATCATGCTCAGTGATGAAAAGCTGACAGCTTTTCCTTTAAGATCAGGAAAAGACAAGGATGCCCACTCTCACCATTTTTATTCAACATAGTATTGGTAGTCCTAGCCACAGCAAACAGTTAAGAAAAAGAAATAAAAGGAATTCAGATGGGAAAGGAAGAAGTAAAACTATCACTATTTGTAGATGACATGATACTATATAGAAAACCCTAAAAGACTCCACTAAAAAACTATTGGAACTAATAAATGAATTGTATCCTGCAACTTTACTGAAAAATCAGTATACAGAAACATGTTGCCTTTCTGTATATACATTACTAATGAACTATCAGAAAGAGAAATAAAACAGTCGCATCAAAAAAGAATAAAATACCTAGGAATAAATTTAATCAAGGAGGTGAAAGAATTATACTCTGAAAACTATAAGACATCGATGAACAAAATTGAATACAAACACAGATCGAATACTGTGCTCATGGATTGGAAGAATTAATATTGCTAAAATATCCATACTACACAAAGAAATCTACAGATTCAGTGCAATTCCTATCAAAATACAAATAGCATTTTTCACAGAACTGGAACAAATAGTCCTAAAATATGTATGGAACTACAAAAGACCCCAAGTAGCCAAAACAACCTTGAGAAAGAACAAAGCTGGAGGCAGCACATGTCCTGATTTCATACTAAACTACAGAGTTATAGTAATCAAAACTATATGGTACTGGCACAAAATCAGACACATAAACCAATGGAATGTAGTGGAGAGCCCAGAAGTAAACCCATGCTTATATGGTTAGTTAATTTTTGACAAAGAAGACAATAATTTACAGTGGAAAAGAGAGTCTTTTCAATCAGTGGTGTTGGGAAAACTAGACGGCTACATGCAAGAGAATGAAATTGAACCATTTTCTTATACAAGTTACAAAAATAAACTCAAAATGGATTAAAGACTTAAATGTAAGGCCTGAAACCATAAAACTCCTAGGAGAAAACACAGGCAGTATGCTCTTTGGTGTTGGTCTTAGCAGTATAATTTTGGGTAAATCGCCTCAAGCCAAGGCAACAAAAGCAAAAATAAACAAATGGGACCATATCAACTAAAAAGCTTTTGCATAGTGAAGGAAACTATCAATAAAATGAAAAGGCAACGTACTGAATGTGAAAAGATATTTGCCAATGATATATCTGATAAGGAGTTAATATCCAAAAAATGTAAAGAACTCACATGAGTCAATATCAAAAAAACAATCTGATTTAAAAATGGGCAGAGGACTTGAATAGACATTTTCTATGAAAAATATACAGGTGGTCAACAGACACATGAAAAGATACTCAACATTAGTAATCATTACAAAAATGCAAATCAAAACCACAGTGAGATATCACCTCACTACTGTCAGAATGGCTATGATCAAAAGTCAACAAATAACAGATGTTGGTGAGGGGAACTTTTAAGATCTAATGTCTTAGCAACTTTCAAATACAATACAGTATTGTTAGCCTACTCATACTTGAAAAGGTGCTCAACGTTACTAATCATTAGGGAAATGCAAATCAAAACCACAGTGAGATATCAACTCACACCTGTTAGAATGACTGTTATCAAAAATAAGAAATAACAAGTGTTGGTGAAGATGTGGAGAAAAGGGAACTATTGTACCCTGTTAGTGGGAATGTAAATTGGTTCAGCCACTAGTATGGAAGTTCCTCAAAAAATTAAAAGTAACAACTATTGTATAATCCAGCAGTTCCACTTTTGGGTATTTATCAGAAGAAACCAAACACTAACTTTAAAAGATATATGTACCCCATGTTCATTGCAGCATTGCTCACAATAGCCAAGATAAGGAAACAACCTAAGTGTCCATCGATGGATGAATGGTTAAAGAAAACACACAGACACATACATACACACAGAGGAATGTTACTCAGCCATAAAAAGAAGGAAATCCTGCTATTTGTGACAACATGGATAGTCCTTGAGGGCATTATGCTAAGTGAAATAAGTCAGAGAAAGACATACAGATGATCTCACTTTTATGTGGAATCTTTAAAAAACAAAACAAAACTGAACTCATAGACACAGAGAACAGATAGGTTTGCTAGAGGCGGAGGTGGGTGAAATGGGTGAAGGTGGTCAAAAGGTACAAACTTCCAGCTATAAAATAAGTCATTGGGATATAATGTACAGCATGGTGACTGTAGTTAATAATACTATATGGCATATTTGAAAGTTGCTAAGAGTAAATCTCATTATAAGAAAAAAATTTTTGTAACTATGTATGGTGATGGATGTTAACTAGATTTATTGTGGAGATCATTTCACAATATGTATAAATATTGAATCATGTTACATATCTGAAACTAATATAATGTTATATTTCATTTAAAAAGTTATAGCTCATAAAAATGATTTACTAGAATAATTTGTTAATTAAAATTATTTTGTTTACTTAAAATAGCTTTGGGCAATTGCATAAAGGAGAGTTTATATTTTTCTCTTTCCATAAGAGAATGTTTTGCTCTGTGTGCTTTGTGTTTCAACCTCAGGATATTGGGTTATACAAATTAATTGTATCTTTGCAGCACTGACAGGAATAGACGCTTTAGGAATAACACGTTGAATTAAGGATGGCTTCTTTTACCACCCACATTATGTGATGAGTAGCACAGGATATTTAAATGCTTTGGCACAGAACATGAATAGAGCTGATCATGAAAATACAAAAAATATATATATACAATATTGTTAACCATAGTCACTGTGCTGTACATTAAATCCCCAGAACTTATTTATCCTATAAGTGGAAGTTTGTAACTTTTGACCACCTTCACCCATTTCCCTCACCCCCAACACTGACCTCTGACAACCACCAATCTGTTATCTGTATCTGTGAGTAGTCCACTGCTTTTATATTCCACATGTAAAGGAGATCATGCAGTATTTATCTTTCTGTCTCTGGCTTATTTCACTTAGTATAATGCCCTCAAGGTCCATTCATGTTGTCGCCAATGTCAGGATTTCCTTCTTTTTTATGGCTGAATAGTATTCTATTGTGTGTGTATATAATATAAAGAAGATACACACACACACCCCACATTGTCTTTATCCATTCACCTGTTGACAAACACTTAGGTTATTTCCATATCTTGACTATTGTAAATAATGCTGCAGTAAACATTGGGGTGCATATATCTTTTCAAGTTAGTGTTTTGTATTCTTCAGATAAGTACCCAGAAGTAGAATTGCTAGATCATGTGGTAGTTCCATTTTAAATTTTTTGAGGAATCCCCATACTGTTTTGCATAGTGGCTGAACCAATTTACATTCCCACCAACAGTATATAAGAGTTGACTTTTCCCACGTCCTTGCCAACACTTGTTATCTCTTGTCTTTCTGATAATACCCATTTTAACAGGTAAGAGATGATAATCTCATTTTGGTTTTGATTTGCATTTCCCTGACGATTAGTGTTGTTGGGTACCTTTTCATGTACCTGTTGGGCATTTGTATGTCTTGTTTGAAAAAATGTTCAGTTCTTCTGCTCATTTTTTAACTGGATTTTTTTTTTTTGCTAATGAGTTATATAAGTTCTTTGTATATATTAGATATTAACCCCTTGTCTGATATATGATTTGCACATATTTTCTTCTACTTCATAGGTTGCCTTTTTATTTTCTTGATAGTTTCCTTTGCTGTGCAGAAGCTTTTTAGGTTGATGTAGTTCCATTTGTTGATTTTTCCTTTTGTTCCTTGATCTTTTGGTGTCATATCTAAAAAATCATTGCCAAGATTGATGTCAAAGAGCTTACCCTGTATGTTTTATTCTAAAAGTTTTATGGTTTCAGGTCTTATGTCCAATTCTTTAGTCCATTTGAGTTGTTTTTTGTGTATGGTGTAAGATAGAGGTTCAATTTCATTCTTTTGATTGTGGCTGACCAGTTTTCCCAAAACCATTTATTGAAGGGACTACCCTTTCCCCAGTATATATTCTTTAGCTCCTTTGTCATAAATTAATTGACCGTATATTCATGGTTTTATTTCTGGGCCCAAATTTCTTCTTTGTAATTAAGATTCATCATTTAAAAATTTAAGGTTAAACTTTACAAAGTGATATATTTAAATGGTTTACAAATTCAAAGAGTACCGCAAAGCTCATAACAGAGAAAGCAACGGTTCCTTGCCCCGCCCTGCCCCACTTGACTCTCCTTCCCTACAGAAAACCACTTTCAACCCCGTTAGTTCTTCTGGTGCTGTACTCTATATTCTTCAGTAACATATTTTTGTTTTCTTTATTTTTTATTGAGTTACAATTAATATACCATAAAATTTACCTTTTAAAAATGTACGATTCAGTGACTTTTAGTGTACTCACAACATTGTGTAACTATCATCACTATTTAATTCAGAATATTTTCATCGCCAAAAAAAGAAATCCTGTTCCTATTAGTAGTCATTCCTCATCTTTGTTTCCCCCTTCAAGCCTCTGGCAAACATAATCTACTTTTGTCTCCATGGATTTGCCTGTTGTGGACATTTCCTATAAATGAAGTCATGCAATAAGTGGCCTTTTGTGTCTGGCTTCTCTCACTTAGCATGTTTTTGAGGCTCGTCCATGTTGTAACAGGTGTCAGTATGTTACTCATTTTTATGGCCAAATAATAGTTCATTGCATGGATATACCACATTTTGTTTACCTGTACATCAGTCAATGGACATTTAAGTTGTTTCCATTTTTAGACTATTATGGATAATGCTGCTATGAACATTCATGTACAAGTTTTTGGGTATATACCTAGAATTGAAATCACTGAATGATATGGTACTCTATGTTTAACTTTTTAAAAAATTTTATTTTTTTCTGTCTCTTTTAATTGAAGTATAGTTGCTGTACAATATTATATGTTACATGTGTACAGTATAGTGATTCATAATATTTAAACATTATACTCCATTTATAGTCATTATAAATTATTGGCTATATTCTCTGTGTTGTACAATATATCTTTGTAGTTTATTTTATATCTAATATTTTGTACCTCTTGTCACCTACCACTATATTGCCCCTCCCCTCTTCCCTCTCCCCACTAGTTTGTTCTCTGTGAGTCTGCTTCTTTTTTGTTATATTCACTAGTTTGTTGTATTTTTTTAGGTTCCACATATAGGTGATATCATTTGTCTTTCTCTGACTTATTTCACTTAACATAATGCTCTCCAAGTCCATCCATGTTGCTGCAAATGGCAAAATTTCTTTCTTTTTTTTAAGGCTGAGTACTATTCCATTGTATATATATATATATATATATATACCACATTTTCTTTATCCATTCCTCTGTTGATGGGCACTTAGGTTGCTTCCATATCTTGACAATTGTAAATAATGCTGCTATGAACATTGTAGTGCGCATACCTTTTAGAATTAGTGTTGTTATTTTTTTTTTTTTTGCGGTACACGGGCCTCTGACTGTTGCGGCCTCTCCCGATGCGGAGCACAGGCTCTGGACGCACAGGCTCAGTGGCCATGGCTCACGGGCCCAGCCGCTCCACAGCATGTGGGATCCTCCCGGACCGGGGCACAAACCTGCGTCCCCTGCATCGGCAGGGGGGCTCTCAACCACTGCGCCACCAGGGAAGCCCTAGAATTAGTGTTTTTGTTTTTGTTTTTTACATATAGGCAGGAGTGGAATTGCTCGGTCATATGGTAGTTCTGGTTTTTTTTTTTTTGTTTTTTTTTTTTTTTTTTTTGCGGTAGGCAAGCATGTGGGATCTTCTTGGACTGGGGCACGAACCCGTGTCCCCTGCATCGGCAGGTGGACTCCCAATCACTGCGCCACCAGGGAAGCCCTGGTAGTTCTGTTTTTATTTTTTTTGAGGAATTTCCGTACTGTTTCCCATAGGCCGAACCAATTTGTATCCTCACCAGCAATGTAGGAGGGTTCCCTTTTCTCCACATCCTTGCTAACATTTGTTATTTGTGTTCTTTTTGATGATAGCCATTCTGACAGGTGTGAGGTGATATCTCATTGTGGTTTTGATTTGCAGTTCCCTGATGATTAGTAAGCAACGTTGAACATCTTCTCAAGTGCCTGTTTGGCCACCTTCATTTCCTCTTTAGAAAAATGTCTATTCACTTCTTCTGCCTGTTCTTTAATTCAGTTGTTTGTTTGTTTTTAATTTTGAGTTGTATTAGCTGTTCATATATGTTGGATATTAATCCCTTATCTGTCTTATCATTTGCAAATATCTTGTCCCATTCAGTAAGTTGTCTTTTCAGTTTGTCCATGGTTTCCTTTGCTGTGCAAAAGCTTCTAAGTTTAATTGGGTCCCCTTTATTTATTTTTGCTTTTATTTCTTTGCTTTAGGAGATGGATCCAAAAAAATATTGCTGTGATTTATGTCAAAGAGTGTTCTGCCTATGTTTTCCTCTAGGAGTTTTATAGTATCCAATCTTACATTTAGGTCTTTAATCCATTTTGAGTTTATTTTTGTATATGGTGTTAAGAGAATGTTCTATTGATAATTTCATTCTTTTACATGTAGCTGTCCATTTTTCCCAGCACCACTTATTGTAGAGACTGTCTTTTCTCCATTGTATATTCTTGCCTCCTTTGTCATAGATTAATTGAGCGTAAGCATGTGGGTTTATTTCTGGGCTCCCTATCCTGTTCCGTATGTTTAACTTTTTGAAGAACTCCCAAACTGTTATACACAGCAGCTATACTATTTACAATCCCACCAGCCATGTGTAAGGGTTCCAATTTTAACATATCTTCATCAACAGTTGTTATTATCTGTCTTTTTGATATAGTCTTCCTGATAGGTGTGTGAAGTGGTATTTCATTGTTCAACAATATACTTTCAACTTTTTCTTTTAACCTTTTGATTTTAGACTTTATTAGCTTCTTGATATGGTAGGTGACGGTTTAGCTGTCTACCACTTCCTCCCTGAAGCATACTTACCCTTCCCTTTCCCCATCCTTCCTAGTCTCCAATCAGCTCTACCAGAGCTAGGTCAGAATTCATTGTTATGACTTGGTATTGTTTACATCGAGCGCTATGGTATTATGATTACATTTTCTTTCTTTTGATTTCTCTTGGGTTAAAAATTACTTTTTTTCCCCTTTCCCCTCATGTATATATCATTATTATTTCCAAATTTTTCTGTCAGCCTCTCAATATCCCTCTCAAAACAGTTAAACATTGGTAACTCATCAATTCCTTTTTCTCCTGGAGTCTTCCAGTGTCCTATTCCACTTTGGAATGATTTCTTTCTAGGCCTGTGGCATAGATGACATCTTGAGACCTTTTTTCACTGTCATCTTGGGAAATTAGTGAGACTTTTAACCTCTGGATTGATCTAAATTTCTAGTCTTTTCTCTCCCATTGAACATCTGTTACTTTATTCTAGATGTGGAAGATTTCCTCAACTTTATCTTCAGACTCTTCAATTTTTACTTTCCTAAATGAAAAAGGATGACATAACATAATTTACAGATTTCTTTACTATTCTTTTAATTTTCCTTTTATATTTTTCATGGGTACAGTATCTTCTGTATTTCCAAGGTTATTAGTGATAATGTCTTCAGTTTCTTTCAAGTTTATTTTTTCTCTCTTTTAGCCACTTGCCTTTTATATTAGAAACTTTCCTCAGATGATCCTTCGTTTGTTCACATTTAAGAGGGAGACTATACAAAGCTGTTTGGAAGCATAGACACGGGATGGTTGCTAACATTATCTGAAAATTTGCTGAAAGACAGGCACTGATCTAAGTACTTTATTTGCATTATCTTAACAGATCTTTACATTGGTCCTTTGAGGTTCTAATTTCACAAATGAGGAACATCTTGAGGCTTAGATGGTACAACCCGAAGGAGGGGAACCCAGATCTGTCTGCCTTCATATGATTTTTTTATCCATGATATTCTGTTTCCCTGCCTCCCTCCCAGTAAATGATTTGTGAATACCAGGAAAACGCTTTATGAATACCAGGAAAACTCTTGAGAACCTTAAAGTCAGATAGAAGCAAGACAGACAAATGTAATCATCCAAACATAAAATGACAGCAATTGCAGAATTGTGTTGAGAGAAAATGGTGAATATGATTGTTTAGGAGGGCTGGGGAATGGTCTGAGTGATGTATCCTTTTTTTTTCTACTAATCTCTTTTCCAGGAAGCCCGGTACATGACTTGGAAATATTAATATTTATGTGAGTGACATGTGAGGCTTGTTCAAACAGGACTAGAAAAAAAGAAGTAGTAAGTAATATGCTAAATTAAAGGAAGCATCATGGGTGATTTTATAAAACAGTAAAGAAAATAGGAAGTATTATTTGGGAAGGTCAGTATTGCACACATGATACAGCAGTGATTGATTATAACGCTATTTCTCTCAAATATCTTTATATTAGAAATTATAAACCCTTTATACTCTTTAATAGTATAGCAGAAAAATTATATATACATGTGTGTGTATTTTTTGATGGCCTCTCAGGAAGTTTACTTAGCTCAAGTTTGTCAAACTGCACTTCCTCAGTTTGAATGGTGTTCCTAAATACATAGCTATTAGAATCCCTGTCAGCGTATACATCTGTGTGTATTTTTTGATGGCCTCTCAGGAAGTTTACTTAGCTCAAGTTTGTCAAACTGCACTTCCTCAGTTTGAATGGTGTTGTTCCTAAATACATAGCTATTAGAATCCCTGTCAGCAAAAGTCCATATGTGTCACCAGTTAAACATTTTTAACCAAAAGCAATCACTCCGTGAAAATATTTTAAAGATGGTAGGAAGAGGCAAAATATAATTAAAAAAAATATTTTTATTTGAGTGACAAAGATTTACATCTCTTATTATTAGAACTGTCCTTTCATTTTTACAGAAAAGAAATATATCCTGTGTATGTGTACTTTGTCTTGTAGAATTTTTTTTCCTATTGAATTAATTATTACAGCTTGCTAAATAACTCTTGTGAAGTAAGCATAAAGGAGTATAATTAACTGGAGCTACAAGCAGTGATAGTACAATAGGAGGCAGGTGTACCTACTGAAGGATAAAAATAATTACTTGAGAAATAGTTAGAGTATTTCTGTGATAAGACAATTTTCCCCCTTTCATTTCAATATTCACAACATCCCACCATGAAATGTTCTGTTATGGCTAAGAGCCCTTTCCCCTAAAAGGAATAACCTTGTTATTTAGTGAAGTACCTATTCACATTAACATCAGGGTTAATATTGTGAGCTTTCTTTTCCTCATTGTAAGCATATCCTGTATTATTTTTTTTTGTGGTACACGGGCCTCTCACTGTTGTGGCCTCTCCCGTCGCGGAGCACTGGCTCCGGACGCACAGGCTCAGCGGCCATGGCTCACGGGCCTAGCCGCTCTGCGGCATGTGGGATCTTCCTGGACCGGGGCACGAACCCGTGTCCCCTGCATCGGCAGGCGGACTCTCAACCACTGCGCCACCAGGGAAGCCCCTCCTGTATTCTTTGGTGAGAGGAATATGCTGTACTTTTTGTGTTCTAAAGGCTTATGATTCCTTATTTATAATTTAGGAAAAGCTCAAAGGCATAAATATTAATTACTAAGTTCTGAGGTATAGCTGTCTTTTATCTTCAGAAACATCAATTTCATATATGTGAAAACCAGTAGGACATAAAAAGGTTAAATTTGGTCTCAGCACTTTGCAGTGTAAGTTTCTACAAGACAGCAACTGCTTTATTGTTATGTATGTGTGTCTTTTGAATTTTCTATATGTTGAGGAGTTACTGTAGCAGACACACCCCAAAATCAAAGTGGTTTGACCCAATAAAAGTCCATTTCTTGCTCACTTTTCAATCTAGAGAGGTTGACTGGACTTCCACGTGGTCATTCAGGAGCCCATACACCTTTTATCTTATGACTCTGCCCTCCTTTGCATTCTGGAATCCTCTCCATTCAGCTGGTGTGGAGAAGGCATACTCATTTATTATCCACTCTCCTCCAGAAGTGACACCAGTGGTGAGGGGTATCATGTAGTTCCATCGCAGTGTCAGCATGCTGGGAATGGTGGTGGTGGTTGGGGACAAGGGGCTTCCTGCAACATCTCCCAGGTTTAACATTGTGCTTTGGACAGGGAGCCTGAATCTTCGGTGGTCCATTTACTGCTCTGCTAAAAGATACTACTTCCCCTTTCATAATATTATTCAAAGGTGGTAATATTAACTACCTCTAGGTTGTCAGAAAACAGGAGGCAAAGGATTCTGTGCCACAAATGCTTTACTCTATTCTTTAATTTCTCATTTCATTTTAAACCACAAAATATTTAACCAATTTGAGTCATTTAATCATATGGTCACTGAATCATAGTTTTAGAACTAGCTGAGGTCTTAGTACAATCTCTTCATTTGAAAAATTAGGGAATAGGCTCAGAGATATGGAGAGGCATTCCTAAGGTCACTACGTGCCAGAACTAGGAAAAACAAGTTTCCCAACCTCCAGTCTAGTAATCTCTCCTCTGTACTATGTCATCTTTGAGGAGCCGCCTTTTACAATTCATATCTCCTAAATTAATACAAATTGTTTCCCCAGTTTTCTTTCCTTTGACTACCTTCCTAAGATACTTACCCTGGAGAAAGGGGGATTTTAATTGATATAGAAGAGAATTAGTGATCTGAAAAGCATTTGTTAAAATTTTATTGTTGGGTCCTGTAATGGAGTGCCATACTGACTTTGCAGGCCCAAGGAAGAATGCCCCAGACATTGGAGGGGCTGCAGGTAAAGGAGGGCTGCAGAGTCAAGTGGGGCCTCTTTCAAAATTTTGTCTATGGCCAGCTCAGACCTTAGGGAACATTTATGTTAACTTAAGACAAAGAATACACCTCTTCCACTTCTATTGACTTAGAAAACAGATTAATTCAGCTGAGAGGTCTTCAAATTCAATGCAATTTTTTGCTAATAATTAGAGAAACACAAATCAAAACTACAATGAAGTATCACCTTATACCAGTCAAAATGGCTATCATCAAAAAAATCCACAAACAATAAATGCTGGAGAAGGTGTGGAGAGAAGGGAACCCTCCTACACTGTTGGTGGAAATGTAAATTGATACAGCCACTATGGAGAACAGAACTAAAAATAGAGCTACCATATGACCCTGCAATCCCACTTCTGGGCATATATCCAGAGAACATGGTCCAAAAGGATACATGCACCCCAGTGTTCATTGCAGCACTGTTTACAATAGCCAAGACATGGAAGCAACCTAAATGTCCATCAGCAGAGGAAAGGATAAAGAAGATGTGGTACATATATTATACAATGGAATATTACTCAGTCATAAAAAAGAATGAAATAATGCAGCAACATGGGTGGACCTAGAGATTGTCATACTGAGTGAAGTCAGTCAGACAGAAAAAGAGAAATATCCTATGATATCGCTTATATGTGGAATCTAAAAAGAAATTATACAAATGAATGTATTTACAAAACAGAAACGGACTGACAGACTTAGAGTATGAACTTATGGTTACCAGTATGGGAAAGATGGAGGGAAGGGATAGTTAGGGAGTTTGGGACTGACATGTACACACTACTATATTTAAAAAGGATAACCAACGAGGACCTACTGTATAGTACAGGGAACTTTGCTGAATGTTATGTGGCAGCCTGGATGGGAGGGGAGTCTGGAGGAGAATGGATACATGTATATGTATGGCTGAGTCTCTTTGCTGTGCACCTGAAACTATCACAACATTGTTAATTGGCTATATTCCAATATAAAATAAAAAGTTAAAAAATAAATACAATGAAATTTTAAAATTTAATTGTTTAATTCTGTCTGTTCATATGTAATTCCAAACTTAAAAGTGCTATTTTATTTTAAATAACTCCCCCTCCACATTTAAATAATTCCCCACCACAAAGTAATATAAATTCATTGTAGAAAATACAGAAAAGTATATTCTTTAAATGACATGTAATTTCAGTAACTAATAGTAACCACAGTTATCACAGGTTGTGCCTGGAGTTGGGTAGTTGCTTTAATTGTTTGTGTCTCCACTAGAATGTAAACTTCCAGAGGATCAAGGCTTGTCTTCTTTTGTCTTTTCATCTCCATGGCTCACCACAGTGCCAGGAATGTAATAGGCATTCAATAAAATATTTGTTGAATGCTTATTATGATTCTGGAGAGTGATGAGGCTGGTTTTCACGTGATGGTTTTGGGATTTTTCTCATGGCTTTGTGTCTCACCTCACACAAGTGACATACATGCGAGAGTAGGAAAGAGTAAAGGAATCTAAATTTAAGCCAGAAATGTTTTTCTTTAAATTTACTTTGATCTCAGTAGATCACTAGTGGCAAAGAGAAGAAGGGCCCAAAACTTAGTTGCAGACGAAAGAAAGATACAGTTTATTGCTTTATAAGCTGGTTCATTGTAGCTCTCATATCTTTTCCTCCTTCCACTTCCATTTTCCTCCTGTCCTTCCTCCTCTACAGAATTTAGCATCAGGACTATAGCATGAGATAAGTCTTGCCACCTTCAGATTCAACTTGTTGCTTTTTAAGGACTCTGAGGGTAGGATAGAAGGTCGATTTTTATTTTATTCATTCATTCATTCATGTTTTGGCCGCACTGCCCGGCATGTGGGATCTTAGTTCCCTGACCAGGGATCAAACCCATGCCCCCTGCAGTGGAAGCATGGAGTCTCAACCACTGGACTGCCAGGGAAGTCCCTTATTTTTAACTGTAAAGTTTCCTCTGCTGCATAAGCCCACCAAAAAACTACAAATTTTCCAGTGGAACTCAGGCAGTGTGTCTGTGTACATTTTATGTGTATGTATATAAAATGTTTATATATGTAAATATTTGTATATAAATATATGTGTGTATGTTTATATATCTGTATGTGTAGTGCTACCTGGTTACTTAGGTAATGGGGTAGAAATGTTAAGTACGTGATTGTTAGATTCTCTCTAAAATCTGGGCTCTATCAGGTTGTCTTGACTTTTTTGATAGAAAGTTATATAGGTTCTTTGGTAGTTGGATAAAACTCTCACAATTGCTCTATCCCTGGCCTCTTGGGAGCACATAAGTAAATATTTAATGGTTCTTTTCTAGTACAGCATGGATGCTTAAAATATTAATTGTGGTCAACCAGTTGTGTGGTTTTTGGTGTTCTTCTATGAGAACAATAACAGCACAGTTCTTTATTTTAGAACATTCTGCCTTGCTTTGTCCCTGATAATGTAAAGGTGGGCTGATTTCTAATGAAGACATTATAAAATTGGACATGACTTAGAATTACAAAAAAGTTTATTCATCTCTGGAGACATTCTCAAAGTAATTTATGTTATATTTACATACTTGGAACTTCAGGCATATAGGTTAGGAGACCACCCTTCCTAATTTTTTACAGTAAGTGGCTTCCCTTTTCTGAAACACAAGATCAGAACGGGTTGAGGGGAGGGAGATGCTGAGAGGCCAAGTTAGGTGGAGGCAACTGTGCAGGTGGCACTAGGACAATATCATGGAGGGGAGACACCCTCACTGCCATCACAACTAATACCTCACTAATGTTCCAAGTCGGGAGGTGTGGGGATTGCTTTGCACTCTACCTTCCCAGGAGATTCCAATGTGCAGCCAAGGTGAGGATGCTTGCAAAGCTCAAATAAGCTGCAGAGAGAATGTATTATGTAGCTACAGGCTTTAGTTGGACCTCATCAATTATAATTAACCAACTGGGAATTCCTGGATGAAATTTAAGGTTCATTCAGTAGTGAATGTACGTCAAGCCTCAATCTTGTACCAGATTCTTGTTAGTTACTAGGAATAGAAAGATAAATAAGATATGGTTGATAAAGGAGCACAGTCTAGTGGAGGAGATAGAAATAATAACAAATAATGTAATACAGGGTGCATAGGATATTAAAAAAGAGGTGTCTAGAGTATTACTGGAAATACAGTAGAAGGAGCAGTTAACTCTGCCTGAGGTTTAGTATGTGGGATGAAGTGGGAATGGAATGAGAAATGGTCAGGTTTTCACAGAGGAAGTGATGAATTAAGAGTTTATCAGGTAGAAAAGGAGAGAAAAGAAGAGGTTTTAAAAAAAGTTTGTAACATGCAAAGATGTGAAGAAATTGAATAAGTGTTCAGGGATTGGTTGGAAAGCAAGATGCCTTTGAGATATTTGTAGGTTTTGCATCTAGAAAAGTAGATCAGAGTCAGGTGGTGAAGTGCCTTATAAACCACATTCAGGAATATGGATGTTATCTTGCATGCTATGGTGTCACAGGGTCAAATGCATACAGGGACTAAGTAGATCATCTTAAGAGTGAAGCTGGTCATGTGTGAAGCAGTTGATAGCATTGAAGGCTCTAGTAATCTGGATAGCATGGACCTTGTTTAAAGGCATTTAAGTAAGAAATGTTTTTTAAAGTTTAAATTTAAACTAAAATAGAATACTATTTAGGTCAAATAAATCTGTGAAATTCAACCTTCAAGTGCCAGTCGGTAGTACCTTCAGTATAAGAGCCCAGTAAGGATAATAAGGAAAATCGGTAAGATCTTTATAGCATTTCTAAAGAAGTATTGCAGAAATATAACTAAGAGTTGAGGTTGGGCTGGAAATGTGGAGGTGAGAACATAGTAAAAAGGTTAGTGTAGTAATCTAGGTAAAGTGTTCCAGCAAGCCACCAATGCTTTCAAATAAGGTAGCTTGCACTGGTTGGCTACGCAGTCCCTCTGCTGTTAGGCTGCCATCATTGATCATACCCTCTGCCCAGCTCTGTTGTCATGTTGCTATACTGCTCCCCATCTTCATGTCATTTGTCCTGTTCTACTTGTCTGTGTGTTGAACAAGGTTTTGTTTGTTTCTCCATTGGTTCAGATTCTTAGATGAACACTCTGATGTTTCATAGAAACTTTCTTCTGTTTCATCTGTAATTTAGCACTTTGGCATCTGGCTCCTGCTCCCAACAGCTCACGCTGGAAAGATTCACCAAAGCAAGCTACTGGTTTTTACAATTGTTGTCTTCAAAGCCTGACACTGTTTGGGAACTGGTTTAGTCTTGGGTGGAGAACCACCATTTTTCGTTTTTATACTATGCTGGTTACTATCACCATCAGAAACACACTGCATTTGTTTAGAAGATGCCTTGATGAAATAGTTTCATTGGAACCTTACTTTTGTTTTTTTGTCTACTCTTGTTTTCTTCAGGTCCTATCACTGAAAATGAACAAGTATTAACATTTTACCACATTTATATTGCTTCTTGCATCCTCCTCCTTCCTGTATTTAGCTGGGTTATATAGATTGTAAACTCTTAGTCTTTTATGTCTGAAACCATTTCTTAAATGGTAGTTTAGCCAATATGAAACTCCAGGATGGCATGTATTTTCCTTTAGCACTTGAAGATCATTAGCTTCATTGTATTTTGGGTGCTGTTGCTGCTATGAAGTTGTTGTCAGCATAATTACGCCTTTGCTGGTAACCTATCTTTTCTTTTATGATTTTTCTCTTTATTCTTGCTGTTCCGTAGTTGCAAGGTATTTAGACATAGATTAGTTTTTTATTTATCCTGTTTATTTGTTAATATATATTTTCAACCTAAGGACCCTATCTTTATTGGAACATTCTTAGCCTTTTCTCCTTAGTATTGCCTCTGCCATTCCCACTATTCTAAACTTCTAGAATTTCTTTTTTAAAATAAATTTATTTATTTATTTTTGGCTGCTTTGGGTCTTTGTTGCTGTGTGCGGGCTTTCTCTAGTTGCGGCGAGCAGGGGCTACTCTTTCATTGTGGTGTGCAGGCTTCTCATTGCGGTGGCTTCTCTTGTTGCGGCGCACGGGCTGTAGGCATGCGGGCTTCAGTAGTTGTGGCACATGGGCTCTAGAGTGCAGGCTCAGTAGTTGTGGCGCACGAGATTAGTTGCTCTGCAGCATGTGGGATCTTCCCGGACCAGGGCTTGAACCCGTGTCCCCTGCATTGGCAGGCAGATTCTTAACCACTGCACCACTAGGGAAGCCCTAGAATTTCTATTAGGTGTGTGTACTTCTCAATCTATCTTCTATGTCTCTTACCTTCTTTAAAAAATATTATCACTTTATTTCTCTGTACTACATTCAGGGTCAGTTCCTCAGTAATATCTTTCATTAGACAACTGTTGCTCTTTGGACAGGTTTCTAGGTAAATCACTGGATCAGGAGTTTATGGCTGGTGACCTTTTATAATATATGTATGTAGGTAGGAAGGTAAGTAGGTAGGTAGGTAGTTAAATAGGAGGACAGGTCATCTGCTGATAATGAAAGATACCAGGGTAAAATGAAGGAGACAGAGAAAGTGGTGAAGGTCACTGAGATGAGTAATATCATTCATTTCTTGGTTAAAAAGCTTTTATCTAAGATTTTTTAAAAATAAAAATCTAAGTAAAAGAACTGATAATCATAGTTTTTATGTTTTCCCTAAGCATTAAAGAGAACTTAGTTGTATTAGCTGAAAATGTGAGTGTGTTTTGTTTTTAACTTTATGTTGGCAGAAGATAAAGAAGAGAGGTATGAGAATTAGAAGACCTGTATTTCATTTGGTCTTGGTTTTGCCAGAACTTTTGATGAGTTATGTAACTTTGCCAGAATGTACCTTGCCTATTTTTTGGTATTATATTGTTTTTATGAAGATAGTTGAGATGATTGATTATAAAAAGTTTTTGAAAACCATAATAAGCATTGGTCATAAGATACAGAGATGCAAGAGTAGTGTAAACCACAGATTTAAGTTACTTTGGAAGTATCGTTTTTATGCTTATTTTCTCTAAATTAAAGTGGATAATGTGTTAGAAATATAGTATTGTTTTAAAGGATTTTTTTTTTTTTTTTTTTTTTTTGCGGTACGCGGGCCTCTCACTGCTGTGGCCTCTCCCGTTGCGGAGCACAGGCTCCGGACGCGCAGGTTCAGCGGCCATGGCTCACAGGCCCAGCCGCTCCGCGGCATATGGGATCTTCCCGGACCAGGGCACGAACCTGTGTCCCCTGCATCGGCAGGCGGACTCTCAACCACTGCGCCACCAGGGAAGCCCTTGCTTTTCTTTTTAAAATAGTCTAAGTATTTAATTTTACTTGGTTTGTCCCAGTGAATTTACTTGGTAAAGTATTTTTAGAAAAACATGTGGATGAAATATGTCATTTAAATTAGATCATATCTGTATTCAACATCTACTATATATGAATAATTTATAGAGCTTTATTGTAAGTGCAACGGTTCTATGTAATCTAAAGCAGATGATTTTTTGTTCTTTTAAAGGTGCCAGAACTAAATTTTATTATTTGATTTAAGATAAATTATACGTAATCTTTTTCTTGTTTGGCAGGCAACCAGATAAACTGGTGGTAGTTTGGACGAGAAGAAGCCGAAGGAAGTCTTCCAAGGTTTGTCTGTTTTCTAAATTTCTTACCCAAATATTGAATTTGACTTTTGGTCAAATTATTAAGCCTCTCTGGTCCCAGTGAAGAATATTTTAAAATATTACTTGATATTTTAGGTTATTTCTTATTATCTAATGTACTAAAATGATTGATCAGGCGCTGTATGTAATCTTGTTACTGCAGTTCCTAAAGCAGGAGCCAGTTACCTGAGTTTTGATTTTGGATTTGGTAGCCTTGAATAACATAATAGTTATTTAACTTCTCTGTGCTAGGATATCATGAAATAATGATTAAATAAATATCACTTACAAAATTATACCTAGGATTACTTTATTCAGATTCCAAGAGGATGAAGTTAGGACACACATAAGGAATGATGAGTTATCTGAGTCCATTGCTGGGTTACTGAAGAGGAGTTGGATTTTTCAAAGGTTTTAATTTTTTGTTCTTATGGCTTTGTGGGGAGTGGAACAGAATTTTATTTATTTATTTATAATTAGAAAAAATTTTTTTGGCTGTGTTGGATCTTCGTTGCTGTGCGTGGGCTTTCTCTAGGTGCGGCGAACAGGGGCTACTCTTCGTTGCAGTGCATGGACTTCTCATTGTGGTGGCTTCTCTTGTGGCAGAGCACAGGTTCTAGGCGCACGGGCTTCAGTAGTTGCGGCACATGGGCTCAGTAGTTGTGGCTCGCAGGCTCTAGAGCACAGGCTCAGTAGTTGTGGCTCACAGACTTAGTTGCTCTGCGGCACATGGGATCTTCCCAGACCAGGGCTCAAACCCCTGTCCCCTACGTTGTCAGGTGGATTCTTAACCACTGCGCCACCAGGGAATCCCAGAACAGAATTTTAAAATGTTCAATAACAATTCTAGGTATTTTAAAAATTCCAATCTATAGACAAGTAAGTATGGGTATATTTTTATAAGCACACAATAACTACAGGCATGTTTATTGAATGTTGGTTTTTCCATAAGTAGACTTACGTAAAGGCAAATTTATTCATTTTAACTGAAATTAAATTTTAATTTAATTAAATTTCAGAATTAAAAATTTTTTAAGGGCATCTTTTTAAATTTTATTTTTATTGAATTAAAATTTATATATGGTATAAGTCACAGATTTTAAGTACACAATTTTATGAGTTTTGATAAATATATTGTTGTATAATTACCACTGCTATCAAGATATAGACAATTTTCATCACCTTTTTTCCTTTGAGTCCTCTTCCAGTCAATTCCCAATCCTTAGAGACAACTACTATTCCGATTTTTCTATCACCGTAGGCTATTTTTGCCTGTTCTTAAATTTCACATAAATAGAATCATACAGAAGTACTATTTTATGTCTGGCTTCTTTTGTACAGCATGTTTTCGAGATTTATTCATGGTATTGTGAATGTTGGTAGTTTAACTTTTTTCATTGCTGAGCAGTATTCCATCATGCACATATACTGCAGTGTGATTTTTTATACATCTGTTGATGAACATTTGATTTGTTTCCAGTGAATGTTCTGAGTGTTCAACTATTGTGAATAAATCTGTTGTAAACATTACTGTTCAAGTATTTTGGGGGACAAATGTTTTCTCTTGGACGAATAACTTGGAATGGAATCAATGGGTAATAGGGTACATACATTTTGAACTTTTAATATACCCCCACCAGCAATATAGGAAAGGTCCAGTTGCTTCACCTCATGAATAGCATTTTCTTCAAAGCATACATTTGTAGTTTGGGGGCATTATATTTTGGACATGTAATATTTTCTTATCTATTTATGAGAAGGGGTTCTAAAAATAGACTTAGGGTCATCTGTCAGTTTTGCTCAGTGGGTCTTAAGCTTTTGTGAAAAGGAACAATATTAGGCCATCCACTAAGTATGATAGAAGAATCTGAATATAACTATAAACATTAGAAATCGACCCTAAATTTTTTTAGCTATCAACAAAAAGTGATGTCCCTCTTTTAGAAACTAGATACTAATTGTTTTCTTAAAACATTATGAAGCATAATGAAATACTTTAGATTAAAGGTCAATTCAGAATACCCATATTTGAAATTAAGTATACTTTTAACTTAATTACATTTTTGAAAGTCAAATAACTTTTAGGTCCAGATTCTATTTTATATTGTATCAAATATTGATTGAATCCAGATGGTGAAATACAAACATAGGCTACAGGTTGATTTTTCTCAAAATATAATATTTTCTAGAAGGAACTATTTCTTATTGGACTAATTTTCCAGTTGTGATGCTCTTAATATTTCAGGTCCCTTCTGGATATTTTAGAATCATTGTATTTTCTCTTGAAACATTATAGGTGCACTTTTGAAAAGTTTATGAGAAGTTACAATGTGTTGTTTATTATAGCATATACATAATATGTTCATGTATATGTGAAATGCTGTTCTGTAAATTGTTCACAACAGCTAAATAAGGATGTAAAAATCAGTTCCAGAAGCTATGAAAGAAATGCTAATGATATTATTGTGAAAATTAAACAAATAACTTTTTTTTAATCTTGAGAAGCTTGAGATCCATGGCATTTTTTAATTAAAAAAAATAAAATTGTCCCCAGCTATTATTTTTTAAAAATTAGCTATCAGTTATATTAAATCCACAGACTAGAACCATTGTTTTCTTCTGAAAGACTCGTCTGTTTTCTGACATTTTTCCTTTGAAATATTATTTGCTTGCTAAGTCCCTTTGAAATCACTTAGGGGGAAAACAGATATCTGCAACCATTGGCCAGAAAATAGTCTAGTTTTTACTTTTAACTGTGTTTCTGGAAAGAGTTTGAACTACGCAGTAATTAATTTTCTTTGGTTATCTGTATAAGTTATTATTTATCTTGCCTGATTCTGAGTATATCTGCCCTTTTAAATTATTTTATTGAAGTATAGTTGATTACCTTTTTTATATTGGTGGATTGAAATTTATAACTGACACCCGGATAACAGATTAGACAGTAAAATAATAAGGCATATTGCCTTATTTAATTTAAAGTTTAGTTTTCAGTTTATTGCTCACTTTCTTTGGGTACATGTCTATTTTTCTAGTTAAATATATAAAGAACTCATTGCTGAATCATTTTTTATCGAGAAAATAATAACCATGAGTAATTATCCCAATATGCAGCTTCCCCGCCTCTTATCCTCAAGTCATGGCATTTATAACAGATTTTTTCAGGCTGTAGTGGATTTGTATATGCTTAAATAAATTATTTTTCAGTACAGTGTTTGACAGTAGGAAGCAGGGAGATTGTGATAGTCAAGAAGAATTATGGCAGAGTAGTCTGTTGCCTTAAATCTAGTTTTGTAAATTTAAACTCACAGAGAGATGGGAGAGTTCCAAAGGGAAACAAGAGCTTGCAAGTCCTCACCAGCTTTTGGATGGCATTACCACCTCTATTTCCCTGCTCTGTGGTGGTACTATAGCCTTTATCAATGTGCTGTGGTATCATGAAGGGGTGGGTATAGTTGTAGAGCTTTGACTTATGACCATGATATGGACAACTCTAAGATAAATTTATGTGTGACATCTTAAACCTATGGGTAGATGCAGTTTTATAAATTGAAAATCATCAATTTAAAAACTAAATTGACAGTTATAAATTTTCAGTGAAATATTTTGATTTTGTAGGAATCAGAAGTAACAAGTGAATATTTACTCTGTGTTTAGTTCCATATTAGGTACAAGTCTTTTAGGTAAGATATGATATGAAATAATTTGAAAATAAGGCATTTTATAGAGTCATTACTCAAAATTGAGAAATGTTACCTTTTCCTTAGGTCTGCCTTTGCTAAAGGATCTGTGATATGATTAAAAAGTGAAAAAAAATATGAATGGAACTGGATAATGTGGCTTCATCCTTTCTGTTGTTAACTGTACTAGGATGCTGGCAAATGATTAAATAACCTGCCTTTCCTGACTCTACTAAGGAGCTAGCGAAATAGCTGTATGTGTTTTGTACCAAATTATTTTCTAGGGAAATCCTTTCTGTTATTCTGAATAAAAACTGATCAGGGTTCTTGTAGTGCTGATGAGTGCCAATATGAGGTGCTTTTTAAAAAGTAAAGTTCTTAAGAACCTAAATTCCTGTCTCAGTTGATTTGTACAGTTAGATGTTTAATACTGCAGCTATTTTTAGTTACCTGTATTAGACTTTTCATTCTTTTTCTAGCTTCAGGTTCTTTAATTCTGTTTGAGGTAGAAGTTGTAGTAAGCTCTTCTGACTAGGAACACTTTTTTTTTTCCTTCAGGTTTGCTGCTATGTACATCCATAGTTTCCTCTCCAGCAAAATTTACTGATTCTGTTTTCTGCCTAGTATATAATAATTAGCTAACATTATAAAGCTGGCATTGCCAGATACTCAGCTGGACTAATCGGTATTGTTACACTGTCCTAACTTAGCTAGGTGTACAGTCCCTAAAAAGACTATCAGAAAGCCAGAGCTCTGTCTTAGTTTGACCTTTTCTCTTGCTGGGAAGGGTTGCTGGATAGAATGGTCAGAAAATGGCAACATACTAGCAGCTTGGGAACTAGCACCTTTCCATCTCTTTTTATTAGAAAAAAGAAAAAGGGCTTCCCTGGTGGCGCAGTGGTTGAGAGTCCGCCTGCTGATGCAGGGGACACGGGTGCATGCCCCGGTCCGGGAAGATCCCACATGCCACGGAGCGGCTGGGCCCATGAGCCATGGTCACTGAGCCTGTGCGTCCAGAGCCTGTTCTCCGCAATGGTAGAGGCCACAACAGTGAGAGGCCCGTGTACCGCAAAAAAAAAAGAAAAAAAAATTTTAATTCATTAAGCAGATTGTATTTTTGTTTGTTTATTGGTCTAATTACCATTCCCTCATCCAAGATTGAGAATTTAAAGAGGTCATTTAGAGGAGCAGCATTAGGATACCTGAGGAAATTACATGGTATCACCATCTTCTAACCCTGCCCAGTTGTTAGTTGGTCTCCACATTCCCTGCTTTTCCCATTCTTGACCTCTGTGTCATATACATAAATGTTAAGAACTTAGGGATAGAAGACTATTTTCTTGACTACTGTGTGAATCAGAAATAGAGTTTGCTATGATGTCGGTTGGGTGAAGAACTCTGAACTTGAAAATCATGGAGTTGGTTCTCCTGCTGATTATTAGTACGGCTTTAGGCAAGCCATTTACTCTTTAATTGCTTCAGTTTCCTTATCTGGACCTGGTTTAGATCTCCTAAAGATATTTTCAGGCCTAAAATTCTTTGATGGTCTTTTTTTTCCATTCCAAATTTTACAAAAACTCTGTCTTTTCTGCCGTGGCTAATAAATAAAGTTCAGTTATTATGGTCTTTTTTTTTTTTTACTGTATTGGGCGACTATGAAAATATAATTATGGGAAGTTTGAAGAGACCAGAGAAATTGCTTGATCTACCATGACAGTACATGAGAATTAGAGTTGTCATAAATCTTAAGAATTAAATATGTAGACTATGTAGAGTTTTGATAAAAGATTTTCTAAGATGGGCAGCAATTTACTTTTCAAAATGGATATTGTTTACTTTGTGGAGTTTTTGTTCTAGGACTGTCAACAGGCATAGAAATAGGCAGGGGAATAGAGGAATCCCTGGAGATGTTTTTTAATCAGCAAAACTCAGTTCTTTACCTTTGGCTGTGGTGTGCTAAGTCTCTTGTGAGTCTCTACTTCCCTTTCCTCACCTGAAGTTTTGTGATCTGGGGGCAATGAAGAGAGAATAGAGAGGGAGTTATTGACAATTTAGCTGGAGTGGGAGTAGCTTAGTGCTGCTAAACCTATATCTTGTGCTGGTATTTTATCTTTTATTGAAGTATAGTTAACTTACAATATTCTGCTGGTATTTTAACTAACAAGATATGATAAGATTTGCACAGACATAAGTTTCCATGATCTTGATCCCTTCTCAGTTCCACTTCCTGGGTTCAAATTCAACTTTTGCCACTTACTTGCTGTGTGATCTTGGGCCACTCTGTGCCTCAGTTTCTTCATGTGTTAAATCTGCTCCCTGACATGCACCTGCACTCATATACTTTAGCTCCTTTCCTATTATTATGGAAGAATCGTCTGTGCTCCGAGCAAAGGCCAATCTGTCTCCTTTTGTACTGTTAAGGACATTACTCTAGCAATTATTTCTCTTCTGCATCATTAAATTTTCCCTCTTAACTGGATATTTCTCATCAGCCTAAAAATATTTTTCTCTTATTTAAAAAATTCTCTTCTGACACTATTTCTCCCACTAGCACCAACCTATTTTTCTCTTTCTCTTTCAGCAAAACACCTCAGAGGACTTGAATGTACTTGCTAGTTTCTTTCTTCCTGTTCTTTCTTGAATCCATGCTAATCCAGTCAGGTGTTTACCCTTGTCATTCCACTGAAACTGCTCTTGTGAGGTCAGTAATGGTTTCTGCTTTGTTAAATCCAGGGCTCATTTTCCAGACCTCATCCTATTTGACCTGTCACCAAGATTTGGGACAGATGGTTGTTCCTTTCTCCTTTAAACATTTTCTCCACTAGAGTTTCAGAATACCACATGCCTCTGCTTTTCCTTCTGCTTTACTGACCCTTCTTTGCTGATTCCGCCTCATTTCCTGGACCTGTTATTGTTGTGCTCCAAGGTTCAGTTCTTGAGCCTTTATCTCTCTCTCTCTCTCTTTCCCCCTCCCTGTCTCCCTCTCTCTCTTTCTCTCTCTCCTCAATCCCTTGGGATCACATCCAGGTTTTAAGTATCACCTGCACGCTGATGATTCTCAAATTTATAACTCCCGGCACATACATCCAGCTGCCTATTTAAACACCTACACTTGAATATCTAAAAGTTAACTTAGATTTAATGTGTATAAAACTGAGTTCCTAATCTTATTTTCCAAACTTGATCCTTCAGCAGTTTTGCCTCATATCTGTTAATAGCAATTCCTTTTATGTACTTGCTCAAGGGCGAAAGCCTTAGAATCAGCCTTGGCTACTTTCTTTCATACAATCAGACAGAAAACCTTATTGATTCTATCTTGAAACTATGAAAAAATATATGGAATCTGACTACTTTGTACCACCCCAAGCCAACTCACCATTAGCTCTCCAAAGGATTATTGCAGTAGCTTACTGGTCTCCCTGTTTCCTCTCTTACATCTGAAGCCTATTCTAAATACATTTGCTAGAGTCAAAAAACATAACTTCATCATTCCTCTGCTTAAAATCCTCCAGTGGCTTCCCATCTCACTCAAATTACAAACCAAAATCTTTGGAATGGGCTGTCAGAGCTTCATATGATTGGGCCCTCTGTGATTTCTCTAGTCTTATCTCCTGCTGCTCTTCTCTTTGACCACTCTGCTCCAGCCACATTGGCATTGTTGTTATCTAACTGCCTCAGCACCTTTCCAGTTGTTGGTCCATCTCCCTAGAAAGCTCTTCCCATGTTTTAAAATATCTGATTCAACTCCTTACGGTCTTCTCTCGTCACCTGCTCATTGACACTTTTCTCTGATTAACCTGTTGAAAATTGTTACTTTCTCTTGCCCCTTCCATCCTCTTCCCTACTTTCATTTTTCTCCACAGCGTTTCTCTCTACCTAACATGCTGTCTGTTTTACTTAATTATTTTGTTTGACTGTCTCTTCCTACTATTCTGAAAACTCCACTAAGGCAGATTTTTTTTTTTAACTACAGTTCCTAGACAATGCTTGGCAGATAGTATCAATTGAGTGAGTGAATGAGTGAATGAATGAATGAATAGTAGCTACCTCATAGGGTTCTTATGCATATTGAATGAGTTAAACATAAGTAAATTCCAAATATGCACTGACATATAGAAAGTACTTCTTAAGTGTCAGCTTTTATTACCACCTTCATAGCATGTCCACGGACCAGTCCTGAAGCCCAGAGAGATGAAAATTTAGTTGAGCTGTCTTGGCATACCATTATGCATTAGCTTTGGCTGGAAATGCCACCACAACGGAAGACCTAGAGTGGTGACCCCCACATTTCAGGGGGTTCCTTAGGGAACCTTGATAATCAATATTTACAAGGAAAAAAGTCTTTAAAATTATAGGCACTAGAAACATTAACTGTACAAACTGCTTTCTTCTTTACTTGACCCAAATAAACATTATGGTTTAGTGGGAAATGATCTTAAATGCAGACTATACAATTAATTTTTCCTTTTAAAGAATGAATTTGCCCTTAAGTTCCTAAATCACAAAGTAATTTTAAAAATGTTTCTCCTAATAAGGTTTTTATTCAATCCTAAATAGCTTTTGAAAATATGAGGCACCTCATTTTTGCATCTTCTTGTGTGTGTGTGTGTGTGTGTGTGTGTGTGTGTATGTGTGCGTGGGAGAGGGTAAAGGTTTGTTTACAGATAGTAATCTGTAGCTACCATGTGATATAACCGTCATAGCCCAAGTTTAATGCTTGAAAAGTTTTATTTGACTAATCATTTTTGTTTTAGGGAGATCTAATGGATAGTTAAATAGGGTCAATATATTTTTGTAAATTATTAACATTGCATTTCCTGTACTTCAAATTGAAGCCATTATTTTTATTCTGGTAGGCTCATAGCTGGCAGCCTGGAATAAAAAATCCATACCGTGGTGTTGTAGTGTGGCCTGTTCCTGAAAACATTGAAATCACTGTGACACTTTTTAAGGTAAGTTCCAGTTTTATAAGTTATAGGATTTATTATATAATCATAGTTCTAAATGATGGAATATTTCAATATTCATTGTTCTATACATTTGGGTCCTTAATGTGCAGTAAGGACCTTAATGTGCGTTATTTTTAGAGATATAGCAATTTATAACAATGTAAGGCTATCAGGGTGTTTCATGGTCTATAAAGTCCAAATAATTTTGGAGTCTTTTTGAACTTATTCCAATTAAGATCAGTTGGAATACTTCTTTTACTACTTCTTACATTCTCCCCACAGGGAACTTTAAAGTGCTTTTTCTGTGGAAAGCTGAGGTTTGTGGAATTCTTAGTCCTGACCCTCATTTTGTTAGCCTTGTTTGACTAATAACAAGATAGGTTTTTAAATTAGTATATGATAAATATTTTGTTGATGTTAATATAAGAAGATAAGTTTAAAATTGATTTTTGATAAATATTTTATAAATGTTAATATTTTATAAATACTATAGCTTAAAATAAAAATTCGGATAATAAATTCCAAGTGCAGGCCCAAAATCATAGCTGTGCATATAGCTAACTCTTTTTATATATGTTTTTTCTTGAAAGTTTTCCTTATTTCTTAACATTATAAAATAGTCCTCACACATATGACAGTTATGCACTAGAATATTTACTTTCCTAACCAATTCCTTACCTGCTCAAAAAAAAAAGGTGGAGACCAATATGTCTCAGTTTCAGCCTTCTTGAAAGTGGTGCAGTTAGGAAACAAATGCTTTATTTCTTCTTTGAGTCCTTCCAATTGTGTTGACGTTACTTTTGCAGAAGGACAGAATGAAGGAAGACATCTTATTAAGCACAAACATAAAGTTTGTGAAAATACACTAAAATACTTTAGGATATAAAATCTAAGTTGAGCAAAGTTATATGGCTTAGAGTGTGAAATCACTGTATAAAAAAATACTTTTGATTTTGTAATCCAGTATATTAATTCATATGTTCTGGAACTACTGCAGGGATCAATAGAACAAAACAGTATGATGAATGTTGATGTACTAACCCATGAATGGGACACTACTTTTAAACGCTCTGTTTCATAGATACTCTGTTTTATCAGAGATTCTTAACACTTTATGTATATTTTATAGTTTTGATATTGTTATTGGATCCTTTATAGTTTTGATGTTATTGGTATTATAACTTACTTGATTATGCTTATCATGTATACAAAATACTTGATTTGTTTGCCCAGGGAGAAATATGGGATGAGACTGTAGCTGCTCTTCCTTTTTTTTTCAGGAAAGATTAGAACCATTCTATTACCCTGTAGTCAGCTGTCCTCAAAGCCTATTATTAAACCCCCCTTAACCATACCTCTGCTAATGAAATGATATAGTACGATTGGTAGTTAACAAGACCTTTAGAGTACTATTTCATTTAATTCTTCTGTAATTATTCCCATTGTACTGATAAGGAAACTGAGACTAAAGAAGAAGGTAACTTGCCCAGTCACTCTGTGATTTAGCCCTGGGGTGGTGGTTGTTTGTTTGTTTTTGATTTTGTTTTACATTGTATGGGCTGTTCTGTATAACAAACCATTCTGAATATAGATTACAACAGCAAAATCTCTGACATGCTTGAGGAAGACTTTTAAGTAATCTCTTGTGTGTTTTTGATTCAGTCTGTTTATACTGGTAAAGCAAGTGAATGGACATAGTTACACAACTTTAAAAAAAAATGATGATAGAGAACAAGGGGTTAGAAGAGAGCCAACAAATGGCTGACAGCCATGTGTTTGGGCAAAGGATATGCACTGAGTGATTCTGAGTTGAAAGTGGCTGTTGAAATGTGTTACTTGGAGGATTAGGAGGTGAGTGTAGTTTTCAAGTGCTGATGAGAATGTTCACCATATCCTATCACTGAACTCTTATGTCTTTAAGTGTTAGTCTGTAGGCAAAAAACCCAAATACCCCTTCCTCCCCATTTTGCTGTATTATACACATTTCTCTTCAGTTGTGCTATGGAGGCAAACTTGTGACCATTTAAAATACTTAAATAAATACTTAGATAAATAACTTTATCTTCCTGACTCTATGTCTTCCCAGAGTTCCATAGAAAAGCAGAAAAGTAAAACAAAATAATTTTTCGTTCTTTCATGATAATTTTTTTTGATCTTGCATTTAAAATATTCAAGTGGAAAACTCTCTCATATTTCCCCCTTCCTTTTACTTAAAGTCCCACAATTTACTTAATCCTGAAACTTGTAAATAGGAAAGGACTGCTCTGAATCCTTTTTGTCCTAGGTATGGTATTCAGAGTTGTGCTCGTAGACAATGTACTTGTTAAAAAAGTTATCAATGTATTTCATTTTTCTCTGACTTAACCAGAAATTAATTTCTTTAGCCTGCATGCTTGATTTTGAAATTTGAATTAGATTGAAAATAGCTATTGCTAGTAAATGAAAAAAAAGAGCCTATTTTAGGGTTTTGAGAAGGAAAACAGCTCTTTAAGCCATTTTCAATTTTTCTCTTTAGTGCAATGGTAGTAAAAGAGACACTAGAGGGTAGAGAGTAGGATATAAAGAAGACAGTTGATTCAAGCTAGAAGCAATTTTTACTACAAATGTTTTTGTTTAGTCAATAATATAATTAGTTAATTATGTACATAGTCCAAACTGAACATTATTGTTGCTCCTTTACATCTTTTTAGTGACTTTGCCCTATCAGATATGTCCCTTGGTCCCATTAAAATTATTCTTTTAAGGGTAATATATCATCTCTTTCTAAAAAATGTTTCATCAGCTTTGAGAATTAATGTATATCATATATGTTACTGTTCAATATTTGTTAATTTGTAAGATATATATTCATTAATTCATTCATCAAGTATTCTTGAGAAACCACTGTGTGCCAGGTTCTTTTTTAGGTCCTGGGGACGCAGAGATAAAACTGAACCAACAACAGGCCTAAAAGCCAGACAGACCTGGCTGTCTTATAATCTATTGCGTTTTACCTTTACTTATTCTAATATCTGTGGAAATTCTGTACAATCCCACCTAGTCCAAATGCTTCCTCACTCATCAAGCTTTTATTGTTCATTCCTCTAAGAAATGTATTGTCTTCTAGTCTTTAGTAAAACCATGTATTTCATTCATCATATATGTATTTACATTAGTTGTTTGTCTTCGAAGGCAAGGACAACTATATTTGAATCCATATAACACCTCTACAATTCCTTGTATAATAAGTAGCTAATAAATATTTGTCAAATCCTTGCAAAAGTATGCCTCATATAGAAAAAAGCTGCATTTGGTGTGGGATCTGTTAACCTTTCTCAGGTTTCTGGTGGTGGAGGGTGGATGGGGGTATCAACATCCAACTTGCCATTTTGTGTAGATTATGAAGTCCTTTGCGGTACTTTGAAATTCCAGATGTTTATATAACCTCTGCACCAAGAAAACCTTGCCTCAAGTGATACTTTGAGTTTAAAATACTTAGAGGTATAGAAATGAGGGCAGAGTTTCATATGGGCATTTAATATCTTAATAAAGTGCTTCTTTTTTTAAAATTTTTTTTTAATTTTAATTTTTTTTTTTTTAATTAATTATTTATTTTTTTGGCTGTGTTGGGTCTTTGTTGCGGTGCGTGGCCTTCTCATTGGGGTGGCCTCTCCTGTTGTGGAGCACGGGCTCTAGGCACATGGACCTCAGCAGTTGTGGCACTCGGGCTCAGCGGTTGCGGCTCATGGGCTCCAGAGCGCAGGCTCAGCAGTTGTGGCACACGGGCCCAGCCGCTCCACAGCATGTGGGATCCTCCAGGACCAGGGTTCGAACCCCTGTCTCCTGCATTGGCAGGCGGATTCTTAACCTCTGTACCACCAGGGAAGTCCCAATTTTAATTTTTTAATTGGAGTATAGTTGATATACAATGTTGTGTTAGTTTCTGCTGTACAGCAAAGTGAATCAGTTATACATATACATATATCCACTCTTTTTTTTTTTTTTAGCTTAAACAAGATAGAAGTTTATTTTTCTTACATAAACAATGTTTTGAGATAAGTAATCAGGACTGGTGTGGCAGCTCCACAATCATCTGGAACCCAGGCTCCTTCTATCTTCTTGCTCCACATCCTCAACCTGTGGCTCCCACCTCATGGCCCAAGATGGCTGCTTGAGTTCAAGCTATCATATTCACATTCCAGTCAGCAGGAAGGATGAAAGAGGGAAGAAGGGACTTCTCTCTGACACTTCAAAGACTCTTCCCTTGACATGGATTTGGCCAGAATTTAGTAACATAGTCAGTCCTAACTGAGAAATATTTTGGATGGCCCTGTGCCCAGCTTAAAAATAGGGGATTCTATTACTATATAAGAAGGGAAGAGCAGACATCAGAGTACAACAGCAGTCCCTGTACAAAAAGTAAGCACATTTTCCACATTTTACTTTCTGATTTCCAAACCCTTAGTGAACAGTTTTTTAATGTCCAAATTAATAATGGGTGTTGAATTTTCTCAGAAGCTTTTTCTGCATCTATGGAGGTGATCATATGGTTTTTATCTTTCAATTGGTTAATATGGTGTATCACATTGATTGATTTGCATATATTGAAGAATCCTTGCATTCCCGGGATAAACCCCACTTGATCATGGTGTATGATCCTTTTAATGTGCTGTTGGATTCTGTTTGCTAGTATTTTGTTGAGGATTTTTGCATCTATGTTCATCAGTGATATTGGCCTGTAGTTTTCTTTCTTTGTGACATCTTTGTCTGGTTTTGGTATCAGGGTGATGGTGGCCTCGTAGAATGAGTTTGGGCGTGTTCTTCCTTCTGCTATATTTTGCTGTCTCTTGTGGACTAGCGTCCTGAAGTTGTTTCTCCCACCTCAGTGGCACAGCACTGACTCCTTGCTGCAGCACCAAGAGCCTTTCATCCCCATGGCTCAGAATAAAAGGTAGAAAAAGTAGAAAGAAAGAGGATAAAAGAAAATAAAGTAAGATAAAATAAAGTTATTAAAAAATAATTACTAAGAAAAATTTTTTTTAAAAAGTAGAAAAAAAAACCGTACGGATAGAACCCTAGGACAAATGGTGAAAGCAAAGCTATACACACAGAATCTCACACAGAACCATACACATACACACTAACAAAAAGAGGAAAAGGGGAAAAAATAATAAATCTTGCTCTCAAAGTCCTCCTCCTCAATTTGGGATGATTCGTTGTCTATTCAGGTATTCTGCAGATGCAGCGTGCATCAAGTTGATTGTGGAGATTTAACCCGCTGCTCCTGAGGCTGCTGGGAGAGATTTCCCTTTCTTTTCTTTGTTTGCACAGCTGCTCAGCTTTGGATTTGGCCCCGCCTCTGCGTGTAGGTCGCTGGAGGGTGTCTGTTATTCGCTCAGACAGGACGGGGTTAAAGGAGCCACTGATTTCGGGGTCTCTGTCTCCCTTAGGCCAGAGGGAGGGAGGGGTACGGAGTGCGTGGTGAGCCTGCGGTGGCAGAGGCTGGCGTGACATTGCATCAGCCTGAGGCACGCCGTGTGTTCTCCCGGGGAAGTTGTCCCTGGATCCCGGGACCCTGGCATGGCGGGCTGCATAGGCTCCCCGGAAGGGAGGTGGAGAGTGACCTGTGCTCGCTAAGATGTGCGAACACAGGCTTCTTGGCGGCGGCGGCAGCAGTCTTAGCATCTCTTGCCCATCTCTGGGGTCCGCGCTGTTAGCCGCGGCTCGTGCCTGGCTCTGGAGCTCCTTTAAGCTGCGCTCTTAATCCCCTCTCCTCGCGCACCAGGAAACAAAGAGGGAAGAAGAAGTCTCTTGCCTCTTCGGCAGGTCCAGACTTTTCCCCGGACTCCCTCCTGGCTAGCCATGGTGCCCCCTGCAGGCTGTGTACATACCGCCAACCCTAGTCCTCTCCCTGCGCTGTGACTGAAGCCGGAGCCTCAGCTCTCAGCCCCGCCCGCCCCGGCGGGTGAGCAGACAAGCCTCTTGGGCTGGTGAGTGCCGGTAAGCACCGATCCTCTGTGCGGGAATCTCTCTGCTTTGCCCTCCGCACCCCTGTTGTGCTCTCCTCCGTGGCGCTATGTTCGAAGCTTCCCCCCTCCATCACCCGCAGTCTCCGCCCACAAAGGGGCTTCCTAGTGTGTGGAAACTTTTCCTCCTTCACAGCTCCCTCCCACTGGTGCAGGTCCCGTTCCTATTCTTTTGTCTCTGTTTATTCTTTTTTTTTTTTTTCCCTTTCGGCAGGTCCAGACTTTTCCCCGGACTCCCTCCTGGCTAGCCATGGTGCCCCCTGCAGGCTGTGTACATACCGCCAACCCTAGTCCTCTCCCTGCGCTGTGACTGAAGCCGGAGCCTCAGCTCTCAGCCCCGCCCGCCCCGGCGGGTGAGCAGACAAGCCTCTTGGGCTGGTGAGTGCCGGTAAGCACCGATCCTCTGTGCGGGAATCTCTCTGCTTTGCCCTCCGCACCCCTGTTGTGCTCTCCTCCGTGGCGCTATGTTCGAAGCTTCCCCCCTCCATCACCCGCAGTCTCCGCCCACAAAGGGGCTTCCTAGTGTGTGGAAACTTTTCCTCCTTCACAGCTCCCTCCCACTGGTGCAGGTCCCTTTCCTATTCTTTTGTCTCTGTTTATTATTTTTTTTTTTTTTTGCCCTACCCAGGTACGTGGGGAGTTTCTTGCGTTTTGGGAGGTCTGAGGTCTTCTGCCAGCATTCAGTAGGTGTTCTGTAGGAGTTGTTCCACGTGTAGATGTATTCCTGATGTATCTGTGGGGAGGAAGGTGATCTCTGTGTCTTAACTCTTCTGCCATCCTCCTGTTGGTTCTATCCACTCATTTTTAGATTCTGTTCCCCTGTAGGTCATTACAGAGTATTGAGTCGAGTTTCCTGTGCTATACAGTAGGTTCTTATTAATTATCTATTTTATATATAGTGTGTATATGTCAATTCCAATCTCCCATTGTATCCCTCCCACCCCCCCTTCCCCCTTGATAACCATAAGTTTGTTTTCTACATCTCTGACTCTATTTCTGTTTTGTAAATAAGTTTATTTGTACCAATTTTTTAGATTCCACATATAAGTGATGTCATATATTTGTCCCTCAGTTTCTTTTTGTATTGTTTTAGATGCAATGGTAGAAGATAATGATATGCATTAACATAAGTAAAATAGAGAATTTCTTAGTAAAAAATAATGATTTAAATTTAGATAAGTTATGGAAGTTTCTTAAGAGTAGGCCATTCTGCCTCTCCTTTTTTAAAAAGTTGGAAAAAGCTAAGAGCAAGGCTGTTTGTATTTTTTTAACTGGATTGACTGAATTAAGAAATGTATTTCAACTTTATATTTTACTTTTGTTACAGGATCCTCATGCAGAGGAATTTGAAGATAAAGAGTGGACATTTGTCATAGAAAATGTAAGCTAATCGTAAATTCTGTCACCTTTCATATTTTTGACTGTATAAATTACTAAGGTACATTAGCATTTTGGTGGTAGGAGAAATGTTGTCTTATAAAAGTTAAATAGTGATTTGTAACTTTTAGAATTTTTTAAATGAAATGATAGCTGGTAGCAGAATTATTTGTAAATATTTTTGTTAAAAATATAGATGTAAAAATACTCTTCAATGCTGAATTATGTATATGCTCTATGTATTCTGTTGGGGGCTTGAGGGAAGGATCATGTCTTATTCATCTTTTTATCTATTTAGCATCTGATATGGTGCTTCTCACATAACAAATGCTCATTGAAACATTTGTTGAATGAAACTATGAATGATCTTAGAAATCTTTAAAAAAAAGTATATGCTTTAACTCTTTGGGTTGAGGGATTCTAGAGTGGTACTTTAATAATCATCTTCAATTAGTTTACATATTGTGGAGTCCCAGGTGACTTGCAGGCATATAGTAGTTGTTTAATAAATGTTTATTGAATGGAGATTAGGGAAGACAGGCCATGAAGATACAGTGAGAAAGCATGTGGATTCTGGAGTCTGATAGACCTAATTGCAAGCCCTAGCTCTTCCATTTATAGGCTCTGTGATTGTGGTAAGTTTCTTAACTTCTCAGCAATCAATTTACAGGTTTGTGAGGATTAAATAATTTCAATGAATATTAGCTTTTAACATTGTCATTGACATCATTACCATGATTGTTATTAAAGTTCTAAAATATATTTGTAACAGTTTTTTTTTTCTTTTTCGTGGTACGCGGGCCTCTCACTGTTGTGGCCTCTCCCGTTGCGGAGCAACAGGCTCCGGACGCGCAGGCTCAGCATCCATGGCTCACGGGCCTAGCCGCTCTGCGGCATGTGGGATCTTCCCAGACTGGGCATGAACCCGTGTCCCCTGCATCGGCAGGTGGACTCTCAACCAGTGCGCCACCAGGGAAGCCCTGTAACAGTTTTATAACATGCTTTATAACAGCATATTCTTCCTTTCTGTGCCTGACTTTGTTTTATATCTCAGTGGTGAAAGGAATCTTATACTTTTTCCAGCAATAGCTGGGTCATTTTTACACATGAAGATCTGGGAAGCTTGGGAAGGAGATCAGGTCCAAACACAGTGGAAGGAGTTCTGATGGCTGGATATCAAGCCCAGTGTCATTGTGTTATGGTTCACACATGTTAACAGTTCTGGATTTTCTATAGTGATAGGTTTGAACACTATACTTGGAATAGCATTGAGGTTTTAAAAACAAACAAACTTACACTTCTTGAAATTGGTTACAGCCTTAAAAATCTAGCTTTCATTAAGTTAAGAGCTTCTCCCCAATGGATGTTTTTTCGGTTTTCAATACCCGCGGCTCTGTTATACATCTTTGTTAATTTGATGTACTAAAGAATTAGCCAGTTAATTTGGGGTTGTAATTAATGGTAGAAGTATGTAAACACTAACTTTATATTTGTTTAGAAAGGTGTTCTTATTACTGCTCTAATTAATCTTAGGATAGAGGCACAGCAGTTCTAAATTTCTGAGCAATAGGTTATAAGCTGTTACTGAAAGGTACAAGTAAAAAAAAAAAACCTATATGATATAGATCAGGTTTGGATGCAAAAGGCATTCAAATCTAGGATTTTAGGAAAAATATTTTTAAGTTCTGTGTTATATATTTTATAAAAATATTTTAAAGGTCTATAGAGAAATACTAAAATTAAAACAGTGAGATTTAAGTGGATCATGAGATAAAGAGGTATATTTTGGATTATACTTTCCATGTTGGGGTATGTGTTTCTCAAGTCGAAGTGTACATTTATATCCTTTTTATGAAAAATATATTTAAGCCCAGCAGCTTATTTTGCTCATTTGCCTATTTATTACTCAAGTGATTGAAGTTGCTAGAAATCTGACTGTTAGGTAAGGGAGTGACCATAGGAGAAAAATGGAAAATAAAATACATTAGCAATTCTTCTTTCCAAGTGTTTATTATTAAGTTAGATTCACAAAAATCTAATAAAAATAATATAGATGACTTTTAACTATTCATATTGTTTATAAAACTTTATAAAACCAAAATTTTAATTGAACTGTTACTAGAGGTTAAATATACTCTGTCATCAGAAGATTTTGGAGACCTTACTCTGAGTTACATTGTGGAGAGAACATTGCATTTGTGGAGATTTCCAGCCATCATTATGCTTTTTAATAGCTGAAAGATTTTCTACCTTCTTGTCATTCTGCCTCCTCATATTCTTATATGAAAAAAATGCATTTTCCTTTTTCCCATATCATAGTATAGAGAAGACATGAGCTTTTGATTGGTTAGAATTGAGTATAAATCCTGATGGGCCTTCAAAGCTGGTGACCTTGAGATTATTTTCTAAGAGTTAATTTCTTCATCTGTAAAATGAAAGGTTTCTACTAAATGATCTCAGAGGGATTTTCTAGGTCCATGACTTTTTTTCAGTCAATAGGAATATTTTTATAAACTTTTTTGGAAGTTATCTTTTTGTAGATCAAATTTTTGATTTTCAATTGGAGAATGAAATATTTAAAAGAGTTATCTGGCATGTCATTTTGGGATCAATCAATAACTCCCTAATTTATATCTTTCTTTAAACAATCAATATTGGCATATATATTTTCTGTATATTTTTATTTCTGGAATGGATTATGAGTATTATTGCAAGTTTCCTATTCTGAACTTTTTTAGCACAACCGTTCTTTCCCCCTACTCCTTGTTGCTATGCCAGGATTAGGGGGGGCCAGGATTAGGGGGAAAAAAAAAACAAAGAATGAAAGAAAGAAAATTGAATTGTGGTTTCAACTCACTTTTCATGTAAACATACTTTTCACGTATTAGCCTTTGTAGTAGAAACCTAACTTCTCAGCCATGGGTATTAAAAAAACAAAAAACAAAACCCGCCATCTTTAAAGAGATGGTCAGAACTTAGGGGAACCTACATATTGAAGACCTAATTTGAAGAGAAGTAAAATTAATCAGAATGTGAGAGGAACACACAATTAATTCCTTAGCTATAAATAATAGTGACAGCAATAATGATGATGATTGCTAGGAACCTAATGCAAGAAAATAACAAATAGTTTATTAGATGAGTTTCTTATGATTATGATTATTTTATTGTTGACTTTTGCCTGTTTTTACAGCAGGTTTTTTTTTGTTTTGTTTTTGAAGAGACATTTATGGGATTTGACCTATTTTACTAGCATAATGTTTATTTTTTAAAAGAGGTAAGTATTAAATGCATCCATTATTTACTTACATTGTATAAAGTTACCAGACTTAGGAACTGTGGTGAAATTGTTTTACTTTTATTAATGCATGGGAAAGAGCATGAATGCACATGTTGTGACTAAACCATTTAAAATACATTAACTTAAAGGAGAACACACTAATTTACATACTTTAAATTAGGGCAGCTATCATAAATTGTGAACTATTTAATGTGAACGGATGAGTTTATATAATTAACCCTAAAACAAAACGAAAGTGGTGTATTCTCACATGGAAGATAGACTAGACTTGGGCATGTCTCCCTCTTTAGTTTTCAGGAGGAACTTAATTTTTTTCTGCTGGGACCAACTTCTGTATGGTGAGAAAAAAATGAATTTTGAGAATATTTTTTTCTTTACCTATCCAGGTGTGTTAACTCTTTTTCCTCTTCTGGAAAACCTAGGTCAGTTTTCTGAGGTGCTAAAAGGACTCTTGCTTGGCAAAGTAATAGGGGAAGAGTTCAAAATTCCGTTTTTGAATGCTCTTTTGGAGCATGCCTTCTCAGTGTCACAACAATTTACTAGAGACTTTCAAACAAAACCCAGACTTTACAAGAGAAAAAGCCAGTCCTTTGAAATTCACTAGGTCTTCTGTATGTTATGTGGAAATATACATACAGAAAGCATGTATTAAAATGTAAAGCAGAGCACAATATTATAACATGTTATTGCTACAGGAATAGAACTGTTTCTCTAGCTATCACAATTTTTTTACATAGTACCTTTTGTGTACTAGGTACTCAATATACTATATGTCATTGAAGGAGTGAGTGAATAAATGATTATACTCAAACTCAGTATCCTGTAAGGTTTATTCTTTTTAAGACAGGAATTAGCATTCATCAACTATATTGAAGAAAAATTCAAAAAGTAGACTCCAGTGGCAGTGAGATATTATGTGAGGGATCCATATGTCATTACAGTAGAGGTTCTCCTGATCAGTCTCTAGTTAATTTACATGGATTACCTCATACTTTCCATTCTGTTTGTAAAACGTCCTGGTTTTAATCCCATATGTGTCAACATGGTTAGTAGGCTACTCTCTGACACACTTCTGCACACTTCTCTCACAGGTGAGTTGTAAGTTGAGTTTGACCCCTTACAAGACCTCGTGTAATGATGTTGACCCGTTATTGTAATTATATATTTTAATTAGATGTTTCCTAGGCCAGTGAAATATCAATTTGAGGCATTATTTCATGAAAACCGTTAAAATGCTTTAGAAAGAGTTGATAGAATCTGGTGTGGAAATACGGCTGTAAAAAATTGGGAAAATTTATGAAAATCTGAAAGGATTTTGCATTCAGATTATTTCTCTTTTGTCCTTATATATTGATTTCATTTAAAAGTGATTGAAGTACACTAATGATACGTTATGGCTGTTGATTATGAGGAAATTGGCAGTCAACGAAATTATACTCAAAGAAGAGCCCATGAAAACTGGTGAATGAGACACATTAATATGTATTAAACAAAATTAAAATGTTTGTGTATCAGTATTTATAATTCTTCCCTTTAATTGACCAATTCTCTGTGACATTCAGATGATTTAAGAGGGATTCTACTATGAATGTATACTAAGCCATTCTCATGGGATCTCTCTATATACTCATGTATAAGATTAAAGAACTGTTCTTAGAAATTTTCTTTTAAACCTAAATTCAATATAAGTAGACATTACATTTTTCAGGTAGTAGCAGTTCACTTTGCTTGACATCATCATATTCATTCATTCATTCAGTAGCAGGTAATTCACTGAGTATGTATTTTGTGCTGGGCACTCTTCTAGGTACTGGCAATAGAGTGGTATATAAAACACATTAAAAATCTCTTCCTCATGGAGTTTACATTTGTGTGTGTGAGAGAGAGAGAGACAGAAAATAAAAATTAATATATGGGAAATATATACTATGTTAGATAATATAAATATATAATATATGTTAAATACATGTTAAATATATAAGTGCTAAAGAGAAAAAGCAAGGAAGGGGGATAGGGATTCCACTATTACGGTTACATAGATATAATGAGCTTTATTATTTCTTGTAAGGTCTCCAAAAGAGAATTCAGGCATACTTGTCAAATTAATTTGAAAGATATTTTAATAAGAATTTATTAAACCAATATTACAAGGTTCTAGAAAGTTTAACCTTGCAATGCTATATAAAACTTTTCCTAGGTTACAGCTCCCCTCAGTGGTGAATGATGAAATTGACTCTGGTCTAGAGAAACAGTTCTATTCCTGTAGCAATAACATGTTATAATATTGTGCTCTGCTTTACATTTTAATACATGCTTTCTGTATGTATATTTCCACATAACATACAGAAGACCTAGTGAATTTCAAAGGACTGTCTTTTTCTCTTGTAAAGTCTGGGTTTTGTTTGAAAGTCGCTTAGTAAATTGTTGTGACACTGAGAAGGCATGCTCCAAAAGAGCATTCAAAAACGGAATTTTGATATCTTTATTTTCTTTGCACTTTGTTATAACCCCACAATCAGTGAAATTTAAAGTTTTTGTTTAATATAAAATATCCCAGTAAAATGCAGAAGTCTCCAATATATATTGCCGTAACAAATTTATTGGATACTTACTATATATGAGGTACTGTGTGGAATGCTATATATACATTATCTCATTTACTCACTATGATAATAGAAATTATCATACTAAGTGAAGTAAGTCAGAGAGAGACAAATATCATATGATATCACTTATATGTGGAATCTAAAAAATAATATAAATGAACATATTTACAAAACAGAAACAGACTCACAAACATTGAAAAAAAACATCAGTTACCAAAGGGGAAAGGGTAGGAGAGGGATATATTAGGAGTTTGGGATTAGCAGATACAAACTACTATCTGTAAAATAGATAAACAACAAAGTCCTACTGTATAGCATAGGGAACTATGTTCAATATCTTATAGTTTATAGTAATAAAGTATACTGGAAAAGAATGTGAAAAAGGATATATATAGATATATGTATATCTATATATATCTGAATCGCTTTGCTGTACACCAGAAACTAACACAACATTGTAAATTAACTATACTTCAATGTAAAAGAAATAAGAAAAAAAATGTAGAAGGAGTAATAAACCTCTATGTACCCATCTCCAAGCTTCAATAATCTTCAATACTTTGGTAAACTTATTTCATCCCCAGTTTTAGTTCATTCCTACTATTTTTTAAACCAGATTATTTAATCTTAGATATTGTATCATTTCTTCTGTAAATAACGAAGGCCACTTTTGAACACCATCAGTTTGGGAACTTGTTAAAAGTTATTGGCATGTTAGAAAAGGTGGTCAATCTACAAAAGGTTTTTTTGTTTTGTTTTGTTTTTTTAATTTTTTGTAAACTTAATTTCCTTGTAGATCATCTTTCTGACCTGGTAGGCCTAAGGTTCGAAATTAACTATTTTGTTCCTTGAGAAGCGATATTATGTGTTCTTGTTTTCATATAGAAGATATTTAAGTTAATATTAGAAGCAACAAGGCTTTTCCCCCAACGCCCTTAGAATTAAACTCCTGCATTTAGAATAGGAAGCTCATAGTTCAGACAGCCTTTCCTGATCTTTTAATTATCCTGTCAACTTTCTGTTGTATATGATTATGTGAATGGTGACTGTCTGTGTAAATTAGGTAGGGTATTCTAGATATAGCTAGTAGTTAAATGAAGCTTTGTGAGCCAGCTCAGTCTCATCGTGGTTAAATTTCAGAGAAAGTCCATACATAATACACTTTTTTTTCCTCCTTCATTTTCCTTATATTAAATATTTAGTGTGTTGTTCAGTTCAGAAATATCTCAGATTGTGTTTCTGAAGGAAAATTCCATCTCCTTTATTCTGAAGTGACCCTTTGGCTTTAAAGAAAGTAATGGAGGTGCTTTTGTTGTACTTAAAGAAGGGTATGTCCAAGAATGATCATATATGCCTTGAGCCTGACAGAATTCTCAAAATCCTAAAATTCTTGTGTAACTACCTATTTGCTTAAATACTTATTTAGTTTTTCCTTTTCATCTTGCCTGTCATTTTTTTTGTTAATTGTCAATTTTATTAGATTATATGAATTAGAAGAAAGCAAGTTACCATCTTCAAATCCTACACTCTAAAATTCTTGACACAGGAAGGGACCTTACATGGATTAACATCTAAAGTCTACTGTGAGGTATTTATCTATGTGTGACGCAAGAAACCCTGTGTTAAAGTAGTAAATAAACTACTGCATGTTAAACAATTTATTTCATGTAGTAGTTTACTTTGTAAAATGTCCTAGCTAACAAAGTTAAGTTTTATTTAGCAGCAACAAAGCACTATTTTCATACTATTATGTGTATCTTACATGTATATACTATTGGGTAGTCTTTTTGGTTAGATTTTCTGATTTTTGTCCCAGTTCATCAACTTTATTAATGTTAATCATACCTTACAGATCAAGCAAGTAGAACAATATAAAACTTCACCAGATTAAAGTCTTGGTATTCATATTTGCTTATTCATTCACTAACTGTTGATTAAATGGATACCATGTCGTAGATATTTGCTAGTTATTGAGAGTATAGTACTAAAAAAGCTATGGCTCCTGACTCCAAGTATCCTACAGTCTGAGAGGGAAATAAACAGGCAACCACCACAATAAAAGTGTAGGGTGTTAAATGTGCACATATAAAGAGTGTCTAACCCAGTCTTGGTGGATGAGGGGAAGCTTTCTATTGAAAGTGATGTATAAGTTGAAACCTAAAAGATAAAGTTATTTTTTTAATTGAAGTATAGTTAATTTACAATATTATATTAATTTCAGGTATATAGCATAGCAATTCAGTATATTTACAGATTATGCTCCATTAAAAGTTATTACATGAGGGGGACCTTCAAGATGGTGGAAGAGTAAGACATGGAGATCACCTTCCTTCCCACAGATACATCAAAAGTACATCTACATGTGGAACAACTCCTACAGAACACCTACTGAATCTGGCAGAAGACCTCAGACTTCCCAAAATGCAAGAAACTCCCCACGTATCTGGGTAGGGCAAAAGAAAAAAGAAAAAGACAGACAAAAGAATAGGGATAGGACCTGCACCTCGGGGAGGGAGCTATGAAGGAGGAAAGGTTTCCACACACTAGGAAGCCCCTTCACTGGCAGAGACGGGGGGGCGGGGAAGCTTCAGAGCCACAGAGGAGAGCGCAGCAACAGGGATGCAGAGGGCAAAGCGGAGAGATTCCCGCACAGAGGATCAGTGCCGACCAGCACTCACCAGCCTGAGAGGCTTGTCTGCTCACCCGCTGGGGTGGGTGGGGGCTGGGAGCTGAGGCTCGGGCTTCGGAGGTCAGATCCCAGAGAGAGCACTGGGGTTGGCGGCGTGAACACAGCCTGAAGGGGGCTAGTGTGCCACAGCTAGCTGGAGGGAGTCCGGAGAAAAGTCTGGACCTGTCTAAGAGGGAAGAGACCATTGTTTCGGGGTGTGCGAGGAGAGGGGATTCCTTTCCTGTCTGCCCACAGAAGGCAGGACACTACCTAAACGAGCTCCAGAGACGGGCACGAGCCGTGGCTATCAGCTCGGACACCAGAGACAGGCATGAAGTGCTAACGCTGCTGCTGCAGCCATGAAGAATCCTGTGTGCAAGCACAGGTCACTATCCACACGTCTCACCCCCCTAACCCCGAACACTGGGAGCCTGTGCAGCCCACCACTGCCAGGGTCCCGTGATCCAGGGAGAACTTCCATGGGAGAACACACAGTGCGCCTTAGGCTGTTGCAATGTCACACTGGCCTCTGCCACCGCAGGCTCACCCCACATTGCAATTATAACTGCCGTACCCCTCCCTCCTCCTGGCATGAGTGACCCACAGCCCCCTAATCAGCCGCTGCTTTAACCCCATCCTTTCTGGTCGGGAACAGAAACCTGAAGGCAACCTACACACGGAGCTGGGGCCAAAACCAAAGCTGAACCCCAGGAGATGTGCAAACGAAGAAGAGAAAGGGAAATTTCTCTGTGCAGCCTCAGGAGCAGTGGATTAAATGCCCGCAATCAACTTGAGGAACCCTGCACCTGTGGAATACCTGAATAGACAACAACTCAATGCAAAATTGAGGCAGTGGACTTTGGGAGCAACTATAGGCTTGAGGTTTCCTGTGTGCGACTGACTTGTTTCTGATTTTTATGTTTATCTTAGTATAGTTTTTAGCACTTGTTATTGTTGGGTTTGTATATTGGTTTGGTTGCTCTCTTTGTTACTTTTCATGTTTTTATTTTAATTTTTTATTTCTTTATTTAAAAATTTTTTTAATTTTAATTATTTTATTTAATTAATTAATTTTTATTTTAAAAAATTTTTCTTTCTTTCTTTTTTTCTCCCTTTTCTTCTGAGCCATGTGACTGACAAGGTCTTGGTGCTCCTGCCTGGTGTCAGGCCTGAGCCTCTCAGGTGGGAGAGCCAAGTTCAGGACATTGGTCCACCAGAGACC
>NW_020173955.1:2143224-2143581 GCF_003031525.2 Neophocaena asiaeorientalis asiaeorientalis | reverse complement strand
TTTCTGATTTTTATGTTTATCTTAGTATAGTTTTTAGCACTTGTTATTGTTGGGTTTGTATATTGGTTTGGTTGCTCTCTTTGTTACTTTTCATGTTTTTATTTTAATTTTTTATTTCTTTATTTAAAAATTTTTTTAATTTTAATTATTTTATTTAATTAATTAATTTTTATTTTTAAAAATTTTTCTTTCTTTCTTTTTTTCTCCCTTTTCTTCTGAGCCATGTGACTGACAAGGTCTTGGTGCTCCTGCCTGGTGTCAGGCCTGAGCCTCTCAGGTGGGAGAGCCAAGTTCAGGACATTGGTCCACCAGAGACCTCCCAGCCCCACATAATACCAAATGGTGAAAGCTCTCCCA
>NW_020173955.1:2068967-2143130 GCF_003031525.2 Neophocaena asiaeorientalis asiaeorientalis | reverse complement strand
GAAGATAAAATAGTGGAAATAACTACCACAGAGCAGAATAAAAAAGAATGAAAAGAATTGAGGACAGTCTCAGAGACTTCTGGGACAACACTAAATGCACCAACATTCGAATTATAGGGATTCCAGAAGAAGAAGAGAAAAAGAAAGGATCTGAGAAAATATTTGAAGAGATTATAGTTAAAAACTTCCCTTAACAATGGAAAGGAAATAGTCAATGAAGTCCAGGAAGCATAGCGAGTCCCATACAGGATAAATCCAAGGAGAAACATGTCAAGACACATATTAATCAAACTGTCAAAAATTAAATACAAAGAAAACATATTAAAAGCAGCAAGGGAAAAGCAACAAATAACATACAAGGGATTCCCCATAAGGTTAAAAACTGATCTTTCAATAGAAACTCTGCAAACCAGAAGGAACTGGCATGACATATTTAAAGTGATGAAAGGGAAAAACCTACAAACAAGATTACTCTACCCAGCAAGGATCTCATTCAGATTTGACGAAGAAATTAAAACCTTTACAGACAAGCAAAAGTTAAGAGAATTCAGCACCACGAAACCAGCTTTACAACAAATGCTAAACGAACGTCTCTAGGCAGGAAACACAAGAGAAGGAAAACACCTACAAAAACAAACTCAAAACAATTGAGAAAATGGTAATAGGAACATACATATTGATAATTACCTTAAATGTAAAAGGATTAAATGCTCCAATGAAAAGACAGACTGGCTGAATGGATACAAAAACAAGACCCATATATATGCTGTCTACAAGAGACCGACTTCAGACCTAGGGACACACACAGACTGAAATTGAGGAGAAGGAAAAAGATATTCCATGCAAATGGAAATCAAAAGAAAGCTGGAGGAGCAACTCTCATATCAGACAAAATAGACTTTAAAATAAAGACTATTAAAACAGACAAAGAAGGACACTACATAATGATCAAGGGATCAATCCAAGAAGATATAACAATTGTAAATATTTATGCACCCAACATGGGAACACCTCAATACTTAAGGCAAATGCTAACAGCCATAAAAGGGTTATGGCAATAACACAATCGACAATAACACAATCATAGTAGGGGACTTTAACACCCCACTTTCACCAATGGACAGATCATCCATAATGAAAATAAATAAGGAAACACAAGCTTTAAATAACACATTAAACAAGATGAACTAATTGATACTTATAGGATATTCCATCCAAAAACAACAGAATACATTTTATTCTCAAGTGCTCATGGAATATTCTCCAGGATAGATCATATTTTGGGTCACAAATCAAGCCTTGGTAAATTTAAGAAAATGTAAATCATATCACATATCTTTTCTGACGACAATGCTATGAAACTAGATGTCAATTACAGGAAAAAAAACTGTAAAAAATACAAACACATGGAGGCTAAGCAATACGCTACTAAATAACCAAGAGATCACTGAAGAAATCAAAGAGGAAATAAAAACATACCTAGAAACAATTGACAATGAAGACACGACAATCCAAAACCTATGGGATGCAGCAAAAGCAGTTCTAAGAGGGAAGTTTATAGCAATACAATCCTACCTCAAGAAACAAGAAACATCTCAAATAAAGACCCTAACCTTACACCTAAAGCAGTTAGAGAAAGAACAAAAAAACACCAAACTTAGCAGAAGGAAAGAAATCATAAAGATCAGATCAGAAATAAATGAAAAAGAAATGAAGGAAACGATAGCAAATAAATAAAACTAAATAGCTGGTTCTTTGGGAAGATAAACAAAATTGATAAGCCACTAGCCAGACTCATCAAGAAAAGAAGGGAGAAGACTCAAATCAATAGAATTAGAAATGGAAAAGGAGAAGTAACAACTGACACTGCAGAAATATAAAGAATCGTGAGAGATTACGACAAGCAACTCTATGCCAATAAAATGGACAACCTGGAAGAAATGGACAAATTCTTAGAAAAGCACAACCTTCCAAGACTGAACCAGGAAGAAATAAAAAATATAAACAGACCAATCACAAGCACTGAAGTTGAAACTGTGATCAGAAATCTTCAAACAAAATCCCAGGACCAGATGGCTTCACAGGCAAATTCTGTCAAACATTTAGAGAAGAGCTTACACCTATCCTGCTCAAACTCTTCCAAAATATAGCAGAGGGAGGAACACGCCCAAACTCATTCTAGGAGGCCACCATCACCCTGATACCAAAACCAGACAAAGATGTCACAAAGAAAACTACAGGCCAATATCACTGATGAACATAGATGCAAAAATCCTCAACAGACTACTAGCAAACAGAATCCAACAGCACACTAAAAGGATCATACACCATGATCAAGTGGGGTTTATCCCAGGAATGCAAGGATTCTTCAGTATATGCAAATCAATCAATGTGATATACCATATTAACAAACAGAAGGATAAAAACCATATGATAATCTCAGTAGATGCAGGAAAAACTTTTGACAAAATTCAGCACCCACTTATGATAAAAACTCACCAGAAAGTAGACACAGAGGGAACTTACCTCAACTTAATAAAGGCCATATATGACAAACCCACAGCCAACATTGTTCTCACTGGTGAAAAACTGAAACCATTTCCTCTAAAATCAGGAGCAAGACAAGGATGCCCACTCTCACCACTATTATTGAACATTGTTTTGGAAGTTTTAGCCACAGCAATCAGAGAAGAAGAAATAAAAGGAATCCAAATCGGAAAAAAAGAAGTAAAGCTCTCACTGTTTGCAGATGCCATGATACTATACATTGAGAATCCTAAAGATGCTACTAGAAAACTACTAGAGCTAATCAATGAATTTGGTAAAGTATCAGTATACAAAATTAATGGAAAGAAATCTCTGAAAGAGAAATTGAGGAAACACTCCCATTTACCATTGCAACAAAAAGAATAAAATACCTAGGAATAAACCTACCTAGGGAGACAAAAGACCTGTATGCAGAAAATTATAAGACACTGATCAAAGAAATTAAAGATGATGCAAACAGATGGAAAGATATACCATGTTCTTGGACTGGAAGAATCAACATTGTGAAAATGACTATACTACCCAAAGCAATCTACAGATTCAATGCAATCCCTTTCAAACTACCAATGGCATTTTTCACAGAACTAGAACAAAAAGTTTCACAATTTGTGTGGAAACACAAAAGAATAGCCAAAGCAATCTTGAGAAAGAAAAATGGAGCAATCAGCCTCCCTGACTTCAGGCTTCCTGACTTCAGGCTATATTACAAAGTTACAGTAATCAAGACAGTATGGTACTCTCACAAAAACAGAGATATAGATCAGTGGAACAGGATAGAAAGCCCAGAGATAAACCCACACACATATGGTCACCTTATCTTTGATAAAGGAGGCAAGAATATACAATGGAGAAAAGACATCCTCTTCAGTAAGTGGTGCTGGGAAAACTGGACAGCTACATATAAAAGAATGAAATTAGAATACTTCCTAACACCATACACAAAAATAAACTCAAAATGGATTAAAGACGTAAATGTAAGGCCAGACACTATGAAACTCTTAAAGGAAAACATAGGAGAACACTCTATGACATAAATCATAGCAAGATCCTTTTTGACCCACCTCCTAGGGAAATGGAAATAAAAACAAAAATAAACAAATGGGACCTAATGAAACTTCAAAGCTTTTGCACGACAAAGGAAACCATAAACAAGACAAAAAAACAATCCTCAGAATGGGAGAGAATATTTGCGAATGAAGCAACTGACAAAGGATTAATCTCCAAAATATACAAGCAGCTCATGCAGCTCAATATCAAAAAAACAAACAACCCAATCCAAAAATGGGCAGAAGATCTAAATAGACATTTCTCCAAAGAAGATATACAGACTGCAAACAAACACATGAAAGGATGCTCAACATCAGTAATCATTAGAGAAATGCAAATCAAAACTACAGTGAGGTTCACCTCACACCTGTTAGAAAGGCCATAAACAAAAAATCTACAAACAATAAATGCTGGAGAGGGTGTGGAGAAAAGAGAACCCTCTTGTACTGTTGGTGGGAATGTAAATTGATACAGCCATTATGGAGAACAGTATGGAGGTTCCTTAAAAAACTAAAAGTAGAACTACCATATGAGCTGGAATTCCCACTACTGGGCATATACCCTGAGAAAACCATAAATCAAAAATAGTCATGTACCACAATGTTCATTGCAGCACTATTTACAATAGCCAGAACATGGAAGCAACTTAAGTGTCCATTGGCAGATGAATGGATAAAGAAGGTGTGGCACATATATACAGTGGAATATTACTCAGACATATGAAGAAATGAAATTGAGTTATTTGTAGTGAGGTGGATGGACCTAGAGTCTGTCATACAGAGTAAGTAAGTCAGAAAGCAAAAAAGAAATACCGTATGCTAACACATATATTTGGAATCTAAAAAAAACAATGGTTCTGACGAGCCTAGGGACAGGACATGAATAAGACGCAGACGTAGAGAATGGACTTGAGGACACTGGGAGGGGGAAGGGTTAACTGGAATGAAGTGAGGGAGTGGCGTTGACATATATACATTACCAAATGTAAAATAGATAGCTAGTGGGAAGCAGCTGCATCGCATGGGGAGGTTAGCTCCGTGCTTTGTGACCACCTAGAGGGATGGGTTGGGGAGGGTGGGAGGGAGACGCAGGAGGGAGGGGATATGGGGATATATGTATACATATAGCTGATTCACTTTGTTATACAGCAGAAACTAACACACCATTGTAAAGCAATTATACTACAATAAAGATGTTAAAAAAGAAAAAGGTTATTACACGATAAGGCTATAGTTCCATGTGCTTGTATCCTTGTTGCTTATCTATTTTATACATAGTAGTTTGTATAGTTTAATCCTATACTCCTAATTTGCCCCTTCCCTTTCCCTTTTCCCAGTGGTAACGGCTCTGGTTTTCTATATCTGTCAGCCTGTTTGTTTTGCATATACATTCATTTGTGTTTTTTTAAAAGATAAAATTTTTACGTTCCTTTTTTTGTAATCTCAAAATCCAAAATCTCTACTGCCTAAAGACTTTTTTTAAGTATTATTTTTTGGAAATTTGGTTCAAACTCATTTGGTGGCAAAACCTGTCCTGACCTGAAGTGAGGCTATTTGTAGTATTTATTCCACTTAGTGTGAAAATTCATTTTGCTGCACATATATTAATATGTTTGATTATGGGGTGCTGCCTCAGACCTCACTGGGAATGTGCTATTATCTGGGCACTGTAGTGTAGGCATACACACTGTATTGCCTTCCTAAAATCCAAATAAGAGATTTTAGGTAAGAGATTAAGTACTTCTGATAGTCAGCTGCAGGGATTTTGGAGAGTGCTTTAGGTGGCTGGATTAACTTGAGCAGAGGCGAGAGAGATCATGGTTAGTTTGTGAACAGCATATAGTTCAACAGATTACTTTCTTGAGTATTTCATTCTAAAAAGAGTGGTTGATTTTTCTAGGGTTGTAGTAATTTACAACTATTTAGTTGAATTATATGATAATTAAGAAACTAAAAAATTCACTGTATAGTTGTGAATCTACAGATTTACATGCTTCACACTGTGGGTAATAGTGGTAAAGGAAAGAACTGTTGATGTTGTTAGTTTAAGCCAATATTCGCTGCCTTAAATCATCCATGCATATACCTGGGCCCTAGCTTGGGCCTACTGAATTAGAATTCTGATGCAGAAGGGAGGTGGCTTTAGGAACATTGGGGTCACCTGCTTATGTACTTCTTTGGCAAATTAAAAATTTGGAAAATGGAGTGGGGTGGATGAGTGTATAAGACAGTACTTTATACACTGTGAAATGTATTCCATTATGAAAATAATCTGTGCCCTCATACTTATATCAATTAAACAGATGTTATATTAAACAGATGTTCAACTGATCAATAACTTTATAAATCATAAATAATATTTGAAAAGTTTTATTAAAGAATGTTATCAAATTAAATACCTCATTTAATCCTTACGAAACCTCTCTAAAGTGGACATTATTATAATTTATTTATCTCAGTGAGGTTAAGTGACCAGCCCCAAAGCACACAGAAAACCACTTAGCCTGGTCTCAAGCTCAAGTCTTCAGACTCTGAAGCCCATGCATTTTACCATTTATTTACTCATTCACTCATCAAACATTTTCTGTCCTAGGTACTGGGTTTAGAGCCTAGCTGTACTAATAAATTACTACAGAGGATGCATGAGAACATCTCAGATACTACAGTCTGGTTTGAGAGATACACACATGAAACAAGAATAGTGATATGTGCTATGTTTAATGTATAGTGATAGTTGAAAAGTATAACAGAAATTAGAGATAGATGGGTTAATATGGACTGAAATTATCAAGAACGTTTTAGGAGCAGCTTTTCAAACTTACCTGTGTTTATCCCTAGAGATATGTGGCAGTTTCTATCTTTCTGTATTGTTAACTTTTCTTCTCTAATATGTACTTAAAGGTATTTTTTTAAATGAAATGTTCACAGGATCATTTTAGAAAGAGGCAAAAGTAATATGAATTTTAAAATGAAACATGAAGCAAAGAAATGTCACGTCTTGATTGAGCTGCTTTTGGTTATACTTCCCAGGTCCTCAGAGGTATGCATTCTGCTCCTTTACTGTTAAGGGTAATTGAGAGGAAAAGTTGGAGAAGCATTAGAGAGTGGGAAAAGCAAGGCCAAAAGCTCAAGGGCTCAGTTAGACCTGGATTTGAATCATACTTATTAGCAGTGTAAATTTGGACTTTATACTTATTTATACTTTCAGAACCTCTGTTTTCTCATCTGTAAAACTGAGATATTTTACAAAATGATAGCTGAGATTAAAGATATTAAAGGCATAAAAAGAATCTAGCATAATGCTTGGTATATAGTAAGAATTCAATGCATGCTAATATAATAAATGACAGAGAGACTTTACAAATGAGCGGAAAATAATAAACTTTCATTATTAGGAATAATAATAAAAGGAATACTTGGGGGAACAAGGGAATTAATTAGTTGATTAGGTTAAAAAACAGGTGTGGAAACTCACGAATACCAGGTTTAGAATTGATAATCCTTGACCAAAGAACAGGTCTTTATAAGCAGAAGGTTTCAAACAGGATGTATATTGAAATATGGAGTCACTTACCCTACTATCTGGATCTGTGAAATCATCTTTCCCTCAGTAGACAGGCAGTAGCCTGCACTGGTGATAGATGCCATAGCCAGCTTTCTGTCACACACATTGAAGGCTCTTAACCATGAATCTTGGAACCCTTAGGGGTTCTTACACAGATGGACTTCAGAAGATTGAGATTTCTTTAAAATGTAGTAAGAGTTTGTGTATGAAGTTCCTTAGAAAACAAACAAACAGCAACCAGATTTTCAATGAAATCTTTGTCCAGAACAATTTAAGGACTACTGGGTGTTTTCACAATTTTTGAAAAATAGATGAGTGACATGATTCAATCAGGAAAACCTCTCTCGTGTGGATAACCCATTTTATTACTATGTAACTTTAGATAGTAGTTAGCATTTTGTCTTATTTTCTTTAATCTACTATGCTTTTTATAGACAGTGAATGGAAGGCACTAGCTTATAGCCCCAAATAACATTTTTGAGTCATATTTAAAAGTTTAAATTTGTTAGAGGTTTGAATTAATGTGTGCATTTCATCAAGAAGCCTTAAAACTAAAGGAAGTAGAACAGTAACATGATATTTTTTTGCATTGTAATAGACGTTTCCATTTAAAATTGATACTGGAATAGAAAGTATTTTAGTGGATGATTACTGTATCTCCAACAACTGTCTGTCTGTGGAGATGACTATAAGTTGACTAAAAGGTGACTTCTAGGAGTTAAGGAAAATACCACAGCCTTGCACATTCTAGTTTCTATAAACTAAAAAATTGTCTGAACTTTATACCAAATGAATTTGATGGCGTATACTTTTTGTAGTTATTATTGGGTCACAGTAGTATACTGCAGTCTGTTTTCTAAATTGCTAGAGCCATTTAGTTTATTCTTCTTACTTCCTGCTAGCTACCTTCAAATGCCTTTCACATAGATGAGTAAGAGAGAAAGACAACCAGAGTTGCTTTCAATTCTGTTTTTTGCCAGCTGGAGGGAGGAAGCTGATAAGACAGTCAGCTATCAAAACAAACCCCTAATACTACACCAGAGATATTTAAAACCAGCAGTATATTTGAGCAATTTTTTACATGTTTATTCATAGAAGTTCAGCAGTAAAAGATACTGCCACATACAAGATGTTACGAATCTGCATGAGGCCTTTTTTCCCCTGATGAAAGACATTAGAACAGAGACTTGATAATTATTTTACAGTAGGAGTCTAATGACACTCCAGACTTTTAATAGAAAAGTATTTAAGATTTTTCAGTTTGTTACTTTCACTTGTCTCTCTTTTCTATTCTCTCAGTAATATATAAATAAAACTTCCTTTGTCTTATAATGGAATGGATTTTTAGCATTCTAGTTTTCTGCCACATCAGCCACCTTAAAAGACTTAGTTAATATGTTGAAAGCGCCTACATAAATTTTTGCTCAAAGACAACCATGAAGTGAATTACAAATACAGACTCTTAAACATCTAAGTTAAATTATTTCTTTGTGTAGAATTGGAACTTTGCGTTATGTAATTGGACATAGGTGCATTTGTACTGACAGAAAAGCAAATGGAATATTTTCATGAATTATATTCTGTTAAAATGGAATTGCTGACATTCTAAGAGAGATGCATAACTGATTGGAGAAACAAAATTTACCTGTGTACTTCAGCTCCGTTGTGGAAAGTTACCAGTTTGAGCATACAAAACTGTCCTAGTACTTTAACACCCCTAAGCTCTCCAGAAAATAAGATTTTCACAGTTCTCTGTGAATAATCTATTATCCTACCCATCTTTTTTTGTATTTTAATACCTGATTTCCCTCTAAAAATTTTTTTTGTGATACTATTTTCTTTATACTATAGTGACTAATGTTTTATATCATGAATTTAACGACTCATTTTTCTGTAGCATGTCTCTGTGGTCTTACATAAATTGGGTATAATGGTTGATTTTTATCAGCATTGTGTCAACTAGCAGCTATTGAAATACAGTGTCTTATAATAACAGTCTTATGCTCAATGACATGATAAAACATTGTTCTGATTAATATGCTACTTTAGTTTAAAATAATTCAATGCTTAAAGAATATTCTTCTTTGCCTTAAGACAGACTTGTTTTTAAATGAAAATTATTTTGGAGAAACTGAGCAATATACAGAAGCTTTGTTAACTCCTCTTCTTGTCTTGCCTTTGAAATTTGGTTGACAATAATTGATATTTCATTACGGAGGTAATGAGAAGATATTTCTTAAGTTGTATAAGAACATCAGAATCAAGGGTAGAAACTCCTCATCTCCTGAATCTTGTGGGGCCTAGCTATATTACCATGTTATTGAGATCATAAGGACCACAGCAATGAAGATATTTATAGTTTATCATCTTTCCAAGTTGCTTTTTGCAAACTTTAAACAAAAGAGCTACTTACATATAGTATATCCTCAGACAGTTTGTAGCTAGAGGAGGAGCAATTTGTTATTATTTCCCTGAATACCTTTTTTTCCTGGAGTTATTTACCTTTCAGATCCTGGCAATCTGAATTGTCTTGTGGCATTTGTTGATTATTTCAACCAAATCATTAGAATAAACTAGACTTGTCAGAACACTTGAGACTATGTTGAAAGGAAAGTTATGTGTTGAATACGTTAAATGTTTGTTGAATGGCTTAATAGGAGAACAATTCTCTCTTTATACCTCTGTGTGTGTGTGTGTGTGTGTGTGTATATGTATGTATATATACATACATATACACACACACACACACAACACATATATATGTATGTAACTTAAATATAAGCACTGCTTGCTAAGCAGCACAGAACTGTCCTTAGGGGGTGGGGGATGGGAGTGGTGAGTTAGGGAGAGGTACTCCGTTGCCACTTTCTTTAGGCAGAATTTCTTGATATAACTTCCTTCTTGCTTTTCCTTTCATTTCCTGTTTTTTTTTTTTTTTTTGCGGTACGCGGGCCTCTCACTGTTGTGGCCTCTCCCGTTGCGGAGCACAGGCTCCGGACGCACAGACTCAGCGGCCATGGCTCACGGGCCCAGCCGCTCCGCGGCATGTGGGATCTTCCCAGACCCGTGTCCCCTGCATCGGCAGGCAGACTCTCAACCACTGCGCCACCAGGGAAGGCCTCATTTCCTGTTTTTGTCTTGAATTAATGGCTCTGATTTTATAAAACCTGAATTATTGCATTCTTTTGAAAATGGAGTCAATTTGGAAATAAATCAATCAGTAAAATAAATTTGAAGAATTTTTCATTTCTCATTAAGCTTAAGAAGTTTAGGAAAGTGGTCAGATGGCATGCAATAGGTATAAAACTCTTAATTAGATCACTAGAAATCATAGGATTTATTTACATTATCTGAATACATATTAAACTTCTTTAACCAAAGCAATCAACAATATATGCCTCCCAAGCTCTTTTACTATAGATATTTTCCAAAATTATTTTTCTACTGGCCTTTTTTTTTTTTGCTTTTCAAACTGTATATAGCACAGTGACTCTAGTTAACAATACTGTGTTGTGTATTTGACAGTTGCTAATATCTTAAAAGTTCTCATCACAAGGAAAAGAAATTGTAACTGTGTAGTGATGGATGTTTAAACTTACTGTGGTAATCATTGGTAATATATATACATATAACAAGTCATTACATTGTACACCTAAAACCAGTACAATGTTATATGTCAATTATATCTCAATTTAAAAAACAACAACAACAACCAAAGGAGAGTAGGATTAAACTCTTTGTAAAAGAGACCATTATTATCCTATTAATGGGTCACAGAATGAATGTTTTTGGGCTTCCTTATCCTGGGTACTATAAAGTTGATTGTACATTTACTTCCTAGACTTTGGGGATATAAACAAGATTCCGGTTCTCAAGTAGTTGTCAGTCCAGTCAGAGAGGCAGATCTATGAGTAAATGATAATGCTAGAAAAGAGGCAGGTGGAAGGTCCATCGAGGTTGTCAAGGAGTGGTTGTGTCTGTCAGAGAGATGGGGAACGCTTTAGAGAACACTTATGAACTGTGGCTTGAAAGACTTTCAAAAGTTTACCCACAAGATAAAGTTGTATGAGAAGGTTAGGGTCTGGGGTAGGGACAGAAGAAAAAACCTTGGTAAAGGTACAGAGATAAATTTGCCACAGCTTCATACCCAAAATGGAGAGAGCAGAAGGGGTTGACACTACCGAGATGAGAAAGGACCAGATTGTGGCTGGCCTTGTATGCTGTATGAAAGATTCTGAACTTTATCCCAAGGGTCTCTGGGTCCCAAACCTGGCTGCCCATCAGAATCACCTATGGGTCTAGTAAAACAGACAAATTTGCTTAGACCTTGTGTGATTCTGATTCATGATTCTAGTTAGCTATCTAGTAAGGTATAAAAAAGTTTAAGTAGTGAGGTAAAATGGTCAGACTTGTATTTTGAAAGATCAGTGTTTAGCACTAAGAAATACATTTCGCATTATGATCCAGTACACACACATAGGCACCTATATATAGCAAAAAGAAGAGATTCACGAAACACGTATTAGTCTATTGTGGGATGCACCCTAGTATTTCTTCCTGATGTTTTAGAAAGCTGGTTGCAAGCCACTCAATTGATTTTGCAGTTCATTAAATTGATTCCGTGATCCACTAAGGGGTCATAGCCTACAGTTTGAAAAAAATATTGCTATAGAGAATGAATTGAGTTTTGAAGGGCTGAAGATCAGATAGGCAATTAATCCAGTTATCCAGGAGCCTGAACTAGGACAGTGGCATAAGCAGGTGCAGACAGGGAAGAAGAAAGAGATTCAATAGGTTAGAAGGTGGTGTTCTTAGTATTAATTCTAAATCAGTTCTGAGGGTTGAGGGAGGTCAGGGAGTCTAGGGTGATTTCCAGATTTCTAGTTTGAATATTTGAATATTTGGATGCTTGTGTTATTCTTAAGCAATAGAGAGAACACAGGTGAAGAACTGGTGAGGACAGGTTGTGGGGAGAAAAGATATAAACAAAAGGCAGTTGTATGTATGAATGATTTTTTTCCAAGCCAGACTCCTTTAAATAAATTTTTTTTCTTTTTCTTATTAAAGTACATATCTCAAGGCTTAGTCTTTTCTTTTACCTTTCTGATATAACCTACTTTCTCTTACATTGGTTTCTGGTATTTTTATGTGGATTGTCCTAAGATAGTTTTAAACTTTCCCTCTGTGCTAAGATCTTGCATCACCAATTCAGTCTTTTCCAGGACATCTGACTCCTTGCCCAAAATGAAACAAAAGAATTAAACATTTTTCCTTCTTTCCAACCCACATAATTCTTTCCTCATCTGTCAGAGGTGGAGATCTCAATTTTCTGACCTTCTGCTTATTGTTACCATTCTGTATTCCAAGCTTCATGGGCAATAATTATGACTATTGCATTCCCATATGTAACCAAGTGTTGTTGTAAGCATTGCAGGTTGAAGTCTGCTGACTATCCTCTGGAACTTAATGATCATTTTCTGCCACTTGTGCTCATTGTAGTCATTGTCCAAGTTATTCACAGTTTTTGTGGGTCAGGAATTTAAGAAGGGCTTAGCTGGGCAGGTGTAGCTTGGAGTCTTTTAGGACGCAGTGGTCTGAGGTGTTTGGGGCTAGAACATGAGGCTGGCGTTCAGGGAAAGAGGGCTTTTACATTTCATGTAGTCTCAAGGCCTTGCTTTTTTCATCTCTCTGAGTGGGTTAGTTTGGATTTCTTTTAGGACAGTCAGACTGCTTTTGTGGCAGCTGGAAATGTAAGGAGTGACTCTTCCAGCTCTTCAAGTGGAAGTTGCATCACCTTTTTCTGACTTAGCCTCGCTAGTTACAGTGTTACTTCTCCACGCTCTTAGCCACAAGCCAGTCACAAACCTACCCAGGTTCAGAGGGAGGGGAATTAGACTCCACCACTTGATGGGAGAGTGGCAAGGCTCTGGAAGAAAGTGTGTGATGAGAAATATTTTTGTAGACAGTCTGCATCAGGTATGTAGAAAATAACGAATGCCGTCATAGGGATCTTAGTTTTGCCTGAAGTTTGCTACCTTATTAGTATTGCTCATTAAATCTTCTAAAGAGCAAGTTAGCTTTTATGATTTACTTTTCTACATCTTGTGTAATCTTTGAACGTGAATAATTTACTTTCTCTGCAGCAGAATTAAGTATATAGTTATGAAGATGCTTTAAACCCGTGTGTAAGATTTCCCTGATGGTATAGGATGGTTCAATGCAGCTGCAGTTTAGCCATCTCTGCAGAGTGGGCCCATTTGAATTACATGTTATCTTGTGTGTGTTTTCTAAGAACAGTTCTAGATTCCTATCTTCAAAGCTCTAAATGGAGGCTTCCCTGGTGGTGCAGTGGTTGAGAGTCCGCCTGCCGATGCAGTGGACACGGGTTCGTGCCCCGGCCTGGGAAGATCCCACATGCCGTGGAGACGCTGGGCCCGTGAGCCATGGCCGCTGAGCCTGCGCGTCCGGAGCCTGTGCTCCGCGACGGGAGAGGCCACAACAGTGAGAGACCCACATACCGCAAAACAAACAAACAAACAAACAAAACCTCTAAATGACCCTTGTAGCCTGTTGAATAGACTGTTGAAAGTTTTCTAAGTATCCGAAAATACATTCTTACACCAACTGCTAGGTTCCTTGTTAGACCTTACGAATGGCTGCATGAAATAGATCAAATAATACTGGCTGTATTTCATAGCCTTGCAGTTTTTCATTAGTAATAAGAAATAGATCTGACAAGACACTGTCTTTCTTTAAGTGTGTGCACTATTATTGCTTATTTTCGGAAATAAGCTTCTATTAATCTAGTGGTGAATTTTGGTGGATAAATTTAATTCCCAATAACGCTGTCATGCCTGAATTTTGCCTAATAAATATCATTTGATAATCTGCTGACATAAATATTAATCCTAAGTTTGACACTAAAATTGTACTTCATAAATATAACATGCAGGAAAGCAATCCCTGAAGGATAGAAAATAAAGAACAAAAATTAATATGGTTAGTTCCCCATTCCTTACCCCCAGTAATATGTTCTTTCATTGAGGATTGGCACAGTTTGTTTATATTGAAGAAAGTCTATCTGGAATAGTCATTTAGTGTAATGCTGTTTAGAGTATTATAACCACTTGATGGCACCCTTTGATTTGGTACAAACCTCATTAGCCATACTATAGCACAGTATAGCATTTGTAATGGAATAACACATAAGAACTAAAGACTGCAAGGTATCTGGTTAATGTAGAGATGAAATGAATGCAACAGCAAGGCTAAGCTTTCCTGACCCTTCATGAAAGAATAGATGAAAAAAGGAAGAATAAGCTATTGTGCCAAAGGGAGATGATGAAATTCAAGATCCACACACATAATCTCTGGCTCAGCCTCTGAAATGTTAATCCCTGGGTAGAATTATTTGAGCTATAGATTGCAATTTATCATCAAAATGGCACTGTGTCAAACAATACTTTTTATATGTGTGATGTTTAGAACTATCCAATTTTAATATAAAATGGTTCACAGAGCACTGGCTAATATTTAAGTAGCAACTCTTTAAGGTTGTGATTTTGGGGATGGAATGGGATTGTTTCTTTACTTCAGAATACTAATTGTATTTTAGATTGAGGGCTTTTGGGGAATCTTTTCTGCTTTTCTTTTAGTGACAGTTTAGTTTTAGTGCCAGGAAAAAGGATTTTTAAAGAATGCCTCTCGTTAAATAAAGTAGTTTAGAATCGTTTTCTTTCACGTGCTAAGAATACTTTTACAATTATAGAATAATTCTGTAGTATTCTTCGACATTACTTAAAAATACTCTAGCTGCTGAAAAGTTTTTTTTTAGGGTTTATATGGACTTTTTCTTTATGATATCAAATATTAGTGGATTTCCTCTTATTTAAATTAACCAACTTCTGCCCACTAGGATATGTTGTCATGATTAATATGTGTTTGTGATACGCCCTTCTTAAAGATCAAATTATCCCAATTTAAAAAATAAATTTTAATAATGGAGGTGGGGAGGGGTGTTGCATATGTCTATTCATCTATCATTTAGAGTAACAATCATGGATTTTTCCTATGTAAAAAAAAAATCTAACTTTAGTTTTTTAAAAGATCAGAATACTTAAAAGAACTCTGTTTCTAGAATCTAGAGATTCCAGTTTAACTATATACTTTTCCTTTCAGTTTTATCATGCTTGCTTTTAAGAGGCTTTTTTTTGTTTTTGGCCTATCTTTAATTAAAAACAACTATTCTCTATTTTATTACTAAGAAATTATTTTACTTAACTTTGTATTTAGTTCTTTGTACCTATTTTTGAAGGTCCACTAATAGGGTGATCTCTAGCAAAAACCTATGCAGTATTTAATCTATACCCAATAGAGTCATATGATTTCAGGACCTAATTGCAAATGTTGAAGGTGCTGCAGCACAGATATGTGAAACACCACTCGTGTGCATGAATACTTCTGTCTTGCTATATTTTAGCTCTGATGAGAAAAAAAATTTGATTTAGTGGTGGTGGGAAAAGTGGGAGGGGTCACTGCAAAAAGAATATGTCCTGTGGAAGTGGCTTGACTTTGACAGCTGTCTTCTTTAAGTGTTTGTGAAGAGTTAAGAGTGAGATCCAGTGTCACACGTGAAGGCCAGAAATTGTACATGTTTGAGGCATTGCCTTTCCTTTATAAATCCAGTCAAGAACAGTAGCACAGAGTAGTCCTTAGTAGTATTAAGAGTAGTTTTTAGTCCTTACCTAACAGTGTTCCTTGAGACTGAGTAGTCATCACAAATTGCTTTTGGAGGCAGAGGATTCAGAATGTACATTGGAAAGACACAGACGTATAGTAGACAAAGAGCTTGGGGCTCTTAACCTGGTGATATTCATACTTACATATTACAAAGTTGCTTCTTCCATTTACATAATTACATTGGCTGATGGTTTAACTTAAATGCCACCCTGAAAGTTAAATTACCTGAGCGTTTTAAAATGTGACACTTTCTCAGTTATGTAACCTCCCCCCGCCACCTCCCCACCCACAAGACTATTCCATGCTTCTGTTTCTGACTTAATGTCACAAAGGACAGGCAGTGCTTCAAACATGCACGACTTCTGATCTTCATAGATTTAACTCTAGATCTCACTCTTAACTCTTCATGATCACTTAAAGAAGACAGCTGCCAAAGTCAAGACTGCAGTAACCTTTTCAGCAAGCCTACTGGTTCCACACAGTGCCAATGCATACATCTTCCAACCCACTGCACTGCAGTCTAATACCCAATTGCTGAATATGGCATTCCATCCTGGTGCCTTTCAGCATATACAAAACTGTCAGTGTCCAACTTTATCCAGCCATTCACACTAAATCTGAAACCTCATGATGCTGTCATAGATGCCTGCTGGGTAGCACTCCTGCAAATTTTTTTAAAACATGAAATTGTTAAAGCTACTAGAAAAAAATGAAAACTTTTCTGATGCTAGCTACCTAAAGTTCTCTAAGTGCCTTCTTTAATTTTCTATAGGATGTTGGCAAACAAAGTTTAGTGGGAAAAGGGTATTTTATACTTCTTGGTCTTCCCACATCCTCCTAGTTTTATAGGTCTTATTAAATAGGTTACAATGGTCCAGGCTTTGAAATGGGGCCCAGATGAACATTTATATTTCAACTGTAGCAACAGCATGCATTATTGATGATTGACCTTTACCCTAGCATAGTGTAGTCTTATGACATTGAATGAAATAATGAAGAAACTGCTTCTTGGCTTGATTTGTATTGGCAGAAGAAAGCAAACAGAGTGGTTTGTCAGGTTGCTAAAAATGTCAAAATATAGTCCTGGGACAATTTCTAACACAAAGTTTTTTTTTTTTAATTTTTCTTTTGTTTTTAAAATAATGTTTGGGTGTCTGGATGTTCTTTGAAAAAATACACCTTTGAAAGAAAATTGGACTCCAGTAATACCTGTATCAGATTAGTAATAGGAAGTAAATTATTTACTTTTATTTAAAGTTGTATTTTATTAGGTGCTTGATGGTGGCATGTTTGAACATTAAATCTTCAGAGAATTTCACAATTTTACAGAAAATAGTGTTAATTCATTGTAAGCATGTGGCTGGTAGTGTGTTATTAAGAGAAATCGGCTTTATCCCTATACATACTTTTATTATGTTTTAGTTTTAGTGATCATTCATTTTAAATATTTTTAGTTTCTACATGTGAGTTTTACAGAGTGTAACAGGACTCTGTAAAGTAAAATGTAAAATATTTCAGTATAATTCTCTTGTTACTTGTCAATAGTTTCTGGCTTTGTAAATTAAATATTTCTGCAAGTGGTATCCTTAAATGAACTATCCTGTTTTGTAAACTTCGTTGTTCATACCACCATTAAATGATCACAGGCATATGCAACTATTGCTCCTGGGTTTTGTTTATCTTGAAAGCATTGCTTTCTGATAGTTCATATATTTCAAATTAGTGTTATAATATTTTTGTTTTCCTTAAGTTTTATAACCCACTATCACGTTATTCTGTTACTTTAGAACAGAATATCATGATCTAACAGAATTAACATGATCTAATAACTAGTCCAAAGTCGTATTGCTAATTAGTATCAAACTACTCATTTTCGTTCATTTTCCTGATCCCCACTCTAAAGTTCTACCTGCCAACTTAAAGGATTTGCATGTATGTGGTAACGTGATTTTTTTCTTAATTTATTTTTTATTGAGGTAACATTGGTTTATAACATTATATGTTTCATGTGTACAACTGAGATAACATGATTTTAAATGTTTGCTTTTTGTATCTCCTCAAATAGAACACAATTCAGCTGTTTTAGAAAAATGGACTTTAATTTATTGTAAGAAAAAATATTTGTAATCAAAGCTTTAATAGGTAAAGATCTGTTTTATTGAGGTTGATTATTTGATAGTAATTAAACAAAACAAGATCAGAATATCCAGCAGCCACATCTGGATTATTCATTTAAGTTCAGTGTACAAGATCACCTGCTTCAGATCATGTCTGTATACTACCTATACACTCAAGTTTAAAACCTCAGTTAATTATAAATTGTTTAAAATTGCTAATATTTTAAATAGATTTATTGAATAATATAAGCTGTGAAATGCTTTAGTTTCATTTTGAAAGATGGTCAATATAAAAATGTAAATTATAATTATTTGAAAATAAGTGTAAAAATTTTTTAAATAAGTTCTGACATCAAGTTTGTTAGGTAACAGATTTGTAGTTAGTTTAATTAAGCTTTATAAGAGATCAACTTCTAATTACCTTTTAATATATACACAAATGACTAAATTTTTCTTTATAGAATAATTAAAATATATAGTTTATATTTGTTACTAAAATTGAGAAGTACAGAAATATTATTTGATCAAGAATAGTTACCAAATCTTCTTTAATAATATTTATGATAGTTTAGATATATAAACTAGAGGTTGATTTAAAATAGGGTTATTGGGGGGGAATATTTTATTATTAATTTATTTTAATTTTTTTTTTTTTTTGGCTGTGTCGGGTCTTAGTTGGGGCATGCGGGGTCTTCATTGAGGCGTGCGGGATCTTTCCTTGTGGAGTGCAGTCTTCCCTCCAGTTATGGCACGTAGGCTTCTCTCTAGTCGTGGCATGCAGGTTTTCTCTCTTTCGTTGAGGTGCACAAGCTCAGTAGTTGTGACCTGCGGACTTAGTTGCCCGTGGCATGTGGGATCTTAGTTCTGCAACCAGGGATCAAACCCGCATCCCATGCATTGGAAGTCAGATTCTTTACCACTGGACCACCAGGGAAGTCCCAAAATAGGGTTATTTTTAATGTTGATGTGTAAATTTCTGTCCTGGCATTCAAAAAATAATGCTCGGCAGCAATGTTTGTTTTCTGCATATTGCTAACTAATTAGAACTTTGCTCCTAAAGCAATTTCCTTTCAGCATTTCTGAATTCAGTTGTGTTATACCCAACCTTCCCCTTACAATCTAGATACAACATTGGACACTTTGTTATATATAGTTAAACTTGGATTAATATTGGCTTACAAGTACTACTTACAGTGCATTATTTCAGATCTGTGCTTTTAAGGTATGTCAATAGTGATAGTTAATTAAAATGCTACATAGCTGCTGTCTAAGCCAGTTTAAAGAATAGGGCACGTATTTCCAGTTCTGTGAGCTACAGAATGATTGTCCCTTAACATGAGATCTGTCTCTATAAGCCAGGAATGTCCTACAGTTCAGATAGATTGGTGGTTCCTAATTCCTTTCTCCTTCTCAAAACATTCTATTTTTTGGCTTATTTTTGGAGTGACAGAAGTTTAAGTGTACCTAACTGATTTCCACACTTAGAATAGTTTTACAAATAGTAGACCCTCAATGAGTGTTTGAAAAATGAATTTGTCACTTATTCATATACTAAACTTGCATATTTTTTAAAAAATTATTTTACCTTATTATTTAACTTTCCATGTGTGACAGTCTTGTCTCTCCCTGATAATTTTAGGCAGCTACCTAAGGGTAAAAAGAGTATGTTATTTTGTAAACAGACAATACTTAGCAAGATGCTATATACTTATAAATATCCAATAAATGGGTAAATGGGTGTCCAATTGATTTCATTCTCAATAAACTTGGAGTGAGACATTTAAGCCCTGATACCTACACCATTCTTAGTTTCATGCCTGAAGAAGGTCTCTCTTGGGATAAATTCCATGAGTCAGAGGTGCTGGGAATAGTGTGCAAATAAAATTAATATATACATATATAACTTTTTTGTCTTTTAGATATTTTTTTTTATTAGAGCTTAATGGGTCTTTTAAACATTTTATATTTATTACACAACTGACATAATGACAGTACTGGAAATATTAAAAAGGAGAAAAATATCTATAATCCCATCATTTTAATAAATTGATTTTAGTTTAGTATTGTTCTTTTTTGTTTTGAACATATGCATGTTATATAATTTTTTTTAGGTTGCTACTCCTTGTTTGCATTTAGAGTAGATTAAATTCATCATTAATGTTATTACATTTCTTATTTTAAAATGTGCATTATGCCTGTGTCCTTTTCAGGTTTTTGTAGAAGTGCTTTTAGAGCTGATACTTTTGCATTAGTATAAAAAAGCAGTTCCACTCAGAACTGCTTCCCAGTTGTGAGCTATGAGTGGACCTCCACACGTTTGAGTGAGCTATGCATCTGCAATAACTCTCTCTTTGGAAATCACTCTAGTGATAGCTTGACCTAGTGAAAATACATAGGACTTCAGATTATTGTACAAAACTCATCATTCACTCAGGCTTTTGGAATGGTCTTGTTCATTCAAGGACAGTTTTGGTGACTAGATTCAGAGTTCAATTTAGAAATAGATTTCAATGGATACATGTCAACAAGTAGATCATATAAAATGAAGGTGATGAGTAGGGGGTGTGTGTGGTAAAAATGAAATAAAATTGAAGGGAGCTACCTGAGATTGCTCCATATAATTTGGTAGAAAGGTCTTATTACCTTTCAGGAGGTTGAAAAGAATTAGTCTAAACTGATAGTGATATTTATTTTATAAGTAATGGCTCTATGCTTCATATGATCTACTAAAGAAAGAAGGGAGAAATAGAAAAGACTAAATTTTTCATCCTCCAATGTAAAAAAAAATACAGGAGGAGTAAATTTATCTGGGATTGAAAAGAAACAGTAGGTGCCAATCATATGTGTTAGGAAAGAAGGAAAATGAGAGGAAAGGGTACTTGTGTCACAGGAGCTGTCTGTGAAGTTAAGCCCTGGATCTGAAGTCTTGCTTACTATAAATTTCTATAATACCATCAAGTGGTCCTAGATGTCCAAATCATCTGCAGTATTTTTTATCCTTGCCCTCATTCCTAATTTCCATCCTTTGTCTAATTCTTTCTTTATAAGTTGCTATTATTAGCAATTTAGGAATAAAATGGAGATCTGGGAACTGACCTCAAATCCATGCTCTCTTCTCTTTTCTTTAGTGACCAGTTTCTAAATAATCCACAGCATTTTTTCCTATACACTTTTATTTTTCTTTACTCCAACCTATATTGGTGGACCCAATTAGTAAAAGTCTACTCAAAAGTCAGTTACAGGATAGATTAAATCATATTACTGGTTTTGACTACCTTCTTTTTAAATCAAACAGGTGTTGACAGAAATTAAATTACTATAACTGGTATTTCTTGTTTACTGGATAAAGTAGTTTTGTTTAGAAAAGTGATATTTATAAAAATTATTAAAAGGATAGATTTGCATCTCTTACTGATTCTTCATATGTGAAAACTTTTCTTCCAAGTGAATATTATTTTTTAAATGTACATCTGAAAGGTAAAGGCACTTTAAGTGACCATTTGTCAGGCTAAATTCGGGTACTTATTTTCAGATACCCTAAAGTTGAGGAACTCTGATTTTGCAATACAGCTACTTTTTACTCTTTTTATAAAATTTATTTTTAAAAAGCCTCTGCATATTTAAAAGTAAAGAAAATGATTATGATTGCTTCTGTCATATTTGATATCAAATCTTCTTTGAATAAATGCTTTACCATTCCACCAAAATTAAAGTACTAAATAGATAAGTTCACAAAGCTATTTTGGATAAAGAGAGAAAAGATACATAGCATTTTCCCTAGTTTCTAAGTTGGATAAACTGTACACTTCGACCTAGTTAAATATTTTTATTGTTTGTGAGGCTGAAACATGTATAAACCCTTTCTTTTACCTTACCTTATGTATATTTAAATAAGCAACCCTTCATATCTTCTCCATATAAAGTGAAATATTTCCTTAACACTAACACAAGTCAGTTCTCAGCCAAAGCAAATAGAAGAATAAATACTTTGTTAATCATCCGTAACTAATGTGTGTATACACAGAAAAAAAAAATCAAGTCTGTTTTTGACAAGAACCTTTGGATGGAATTAGCAAAACACACACACACACACAACTTTTAACACAGCTCAGGCCCTTTCTAATTTATGAGTTTAAAAATTATGTTTTTATTTTTTTCAAGGCAGGCACATGTTAACAAATGAAACAGTATGGAAGAACTTTTACTGAAAGTCAACGTTCTCCTGCCCCTCTGTTCCTACGTCCAACCCACTCCCTTGAGGCAGCCTCTTATAATTGCTTCAGATTCTCGTTCTTCAGGTGGTTCCCTCCATGCTTTTAGCTCTATATGATATACTTGTACTCTATTTCATGATTTATCAACTTTAGACAAGTGTTATTGAATCTCCAATTCAAACTGTCCATGCCTAGCTAACAGCATTTTAGAAATACAAATACTAGTTATTCCCTGCCAATTCTTTCAGGTTTTCTTTCTCAATAAAGTTCCTCAAGGGATTAGTACAGTTTCACCATTGTGCTCACCATTGTTCCCACCACCTTCAGAACTGGTCTTACCCTCAAGCCCCTCTTCACCATCTACACCTGCTCACTGATTCTTTTCCACTTTTCTTCCTTGTTAAAACCTGTTCTTTGACCCTTTTGGGTATTAAAGTTTGCATAAACTGTAGATTCAGATTAGAGAAATTTTAGATTTTTCCTTTTTAAAATATACAAAATTCATTTTAAAAGTATCTGTATAACCCTAAGTTATTGTCTTTTGTTTTATTTTAATTTTTTTCCTATGGGTCAACGGCCCTTGATAAAAAGTAGGTTTTCTTCCTTCCCTAATAGATAGTAGCAGGCATAAGGATTTTGATCTTAAAAAACAGAAAGAGCAGGTATGGTATAAATTTGGCTTGATGGCTTTTACACTTTTAAGATTTTAGCATTCTTCTCAAAGGACTCTTAAAGTAATATATAAAGAGAAATAATATATTCTGAAATGTCAGTCTTTTTCATCCTTCTGCTCCTTCTTGGCTCAGCTGGTCTTTTCTACTCTTTTCCCAATAAGCCTCTTCAAAAAACTTCTTCTCCATTCTCCATCTTTCCCTAGTAGATAATTCCAGTTTAAAGTGGTTATCAGGATAAAAATGGAGCTTGGTATTTAATTTTAGGACTTTACTTTTACTAGAATACGTCAATTACTTCCAGAGACTCTAGTACTGACTTTAGTTCTTCTTAAACAGCTTGTTTGGACACTGCTTGGAAATATGTGTGAAACTGGGTGACCCTTTCAGAATCTTCCTTCTCAGCATCATATGAATAACCTTTGTTAATTTCTGTTGTTCTAAAAAAGCCATTTGTATCTCTAAAGTTAAGTCAGAATTCCTGCCTTCCAAATAGGGATATTCGGTTGTGGATCAAGACTACTAGATTATATTTGAATTGGTTTTTTTGATTGTCATAAGAGTTATAGGTTTTTGCATTCTAGGGTGTGAAATGCTTTGCCTTTTAAGGTAGCCTAACTATTCTCTGAGGATCTGGCATCTCCTTTCTTAGTATATATAGACAGTAGGATTTACTCTGTTATTCTGCCTAATCAAGTATCAAAAAATAAATATGGTTCTATGTTTCCTGTTTCAATTCCTGTACTAGTTGAGTTTTTTTCCTTTTACAGAATATAATATAGTGTGTTGATAACTTGCTTTTTAAACTTTCTTTATCAAGTAATACATATAAAATATGTTTTTCATGGCAGTGTACTTACTTTCTAAGAAATCAGTATAATTCCTGATTTTTTTTTTTTTTTTTTTGTGGTACACGGGCCTCTCACTGCTGTGGCCTCTCCCGTTGCGGAGCACAGGCTCCGGACGCGCAGGCTCAGTGGCCATGGCTCACAGGCCCAGTCGCTCCACGGCATGTGGGATCTTCCCGGACCGGGGCACGAACCCGTATCCCCTGCATCGGCAGGCGGACTCTCAACCACTGCACCACCAGGGAAGCCCATAATTCCTGATTTTAAATGAAGAAATAAAATTTTTTTCCTATGTTTCCATGTTTTTAGGCTATCATTATATTATTAAAATTTTAAACAAGAAGGAACTGATCAAATCGATTAGAAATATTGAAAATTTTGCTCTTGAAATGTCATGACCACAGAACATTTTCTTTCCCTACTTTTTTTTTTGCCGTACGCAGCCCTCTCACCACTGTGGCCTCTCCCGTTGCGGAGCACAGGCTCCGGACGCGCGGGCTCAGCGGCCATGGCTCACGGGCCCAGCCGCTCCGCGGCATGTGGGCTCTTCCCGGATCAGGGCACGAACACGCATCCCCTGCATCGGCAGGCAGACTCTCAACCACTGCGCCACCAGGGAAGCCCTCTTTCCCTACATTTTAAAGGGAATTTCCTTCCTTTCAAAATAAAGCAACTGAACTACTTCAAAAACAGCTAAATAAGAAACTTAAGCCTACACCTACTTTATGCCTCACAAATTTGGAGTTAATTTTTTAGAATTCAGAAGGCAGTAATAGTCACGCAAATGAACATGAATTCTGACACTGAAGCTACCCCTGCCATAACTATGATCTGAAAAGCTACATCCAGTTCTTAGTGGAAGACAGTGGGGTCTTGGGAAACAAAAACAAATGTTGAATCTCTGTTTTATTTTTTTTAATGTAATGTCTTAAATAACATTATCTTTTCAAAAAATTTTCATAAACTTGAATTTTATCCTTGAAATTATTTATTTTTACCAAGCTTTCAGTAGTAAAACAGGAAAGTCAAAATTTCCACTTTTTTCATTATTCTTTTTTTTTTTTAATTTATTTTTGCTGTGTTGGGTCTTCGTTTCTGTGCGAGGGCTTTCTCTAGTTGTGGCAAGCGGGGGCCATTCTTCATCGCGGTGCGCGGGCCTCTCACTATCGCGGCCTCTCTTGTTGCGGAGCACAGGCTCCAGACGCACAGGCTCAGTAGTTGTGGCTCATGGGCCTAGTTGCCCCGCGGCATGTGGGATCCTCCCAGACCAGGGCTTGAACCTGTGTCCCCTGCATTAGCAGGCAGATTCTCAACCACTGCGCCACCAGGGAAGCCCCTCATTATTCGTTTTTAAAATTAATTTTTTTTGAAAAGTAATAGCTGGCCAAAGTTTATTTTAAAAACTAATATGAAAGAGTAAAAAGTCGGTCTCCCTACTTTGTCCCTCTTTTCTTTTTCTCAGAAAACTTAATATTAGGTTTCCTTTGTATATCTCCAGAAATACACATATCACCTTTTAAATACACAGCAAAAGCATAATAATAATATTTTATATTGCTTTTTTCATTTAACCATATATGTTGATAGTTTTTAAGTATACAAGAAACACTGTTAAATTTTTACTCTGTCATTATTTTTCCCCACATAGAACTTATACTTTTCATTGTTAGAGATTTTAAATGTAAAGTTTTAATCACTAATGAATAATGCCTTATTCAAAGTTGCAGTGCAGTTTAATACTTTAAATTCTATAGTATGTGCCATTTACAAAGCACTTTCTTATATTTTATGTTACTCCATCCTCTCAAAAGCCCTGTGAATAAAACCTAAGTATAGCGCATTTTATTACAGGTTTAATGATGTTCAAATTTTTATCTTTCTTGAACACCTCTTTTCATGACTTCTGATTTCTTCTAATTTTTAAAAACAGGCAGAGGCAAATCTTTTCCTTTGTCTTCTCAGATTTCCCCCCTCCCTCATCCCCTTCTCCAGAAACACACACACACATACACACACATTTTTTAAACCTAATGAATAGAGGTACACTTCCTTAGTTTTAGCTTCCCTAGCTTCTGTGAAACTTTTGAGCCCCATGCGTGAAAGGATCCTATTTTCTTAAAAAAAGACAAGCATTTAGGAAAACCAAACTAAATAATCATTCCTTTTTTGTCCTATGCAAAACGTATTCTGACTGTTAAATTATGAACATGTAAACATCATATACAAATTGCTATTCGCTTTTAAAAGAAGTGTTCAGGGAATTCCCTGGCGGTCCAGTGGTTAGGACACTGTGCTTTCACTGCCCAGCGCCCAGGTTCGATCCCTGCACGGAGAACTAGGATCCCACAAGTCGAGGGGCGTGGCCAAGAAAAAAAAAGTGCTGAAATACTGCTTACAGTTCTGACTCTTAGCTATGCATGGCTTTTGTGTCAGATCACTTTGCATGCAGTAACCTGGTGGTAGTTGTTGTTGCTTGTATTATAATTTGAGCACCAATAGTGCACTAGATGCCACACCAGACACATCCCAGCCCTACAGGCACAGTTTGATTGGCAGAAAGCTCTTCCCATAGAATGGTAATAATTGCATAAAAGCCAAAGGAACTGAATTGAAATTTTTATCAATAGTTAACCTGAAATAACCCTTGCTAGATAATGTTCTCCAAGTAAAAGTCTGCAAAGACTTTAGTTTCAAAGATAATACCTTTAAGAGTACTTGCCTTTGCTGGTATGTTTATACATAAACAAAAATATGCTAGCCCAGCATGCTGCTGTATTATGTGAAGGGCCAACCAAGTTCGTTTCACTTCAACACAACTCCTTTTGCTTAACAGGCAAGCCTCTTGTCTTTTTAATAGTGGATGGAGGACACCTAGACGTGAACACTTTTCATCCTACATCTACCTCAAAAAAACAAAAAACAAACAAATGAAAACAAAACCCTGCAAATGAAAACAGTACTAGAACTGATAATAGGATTTAAACTCTTTTAGATATGTCCTGATAAACTTGTAGCAAGTTTAAACTTTCTGAGCCTAAGTTTCCTTCCTCATCTGAAAACAGTGTAATTGCACCAGCCTTACCTATTTAACGAGGTGTTAGTGAAGATCAAATAATTATCTCAAAGTAGGTCACTAAACAAATGAGAAAAATGGTTTTTAACTTTGTAAGTGCTGTTAGAGCAGCTGGTGTGAAAACATAGGTTATTTTTTTATAAAGCGTGTTGGAATATATGGAAATAGGGAAGGAGATGTAAGTGGAATGAAATGTAATATTTGTTTCATAGGAAAATATTTTTCTGTGAAAATCTCTTCTGTTGCTGCAGCCAATTGTCTGCTTCTTCAGAGGCTTTTTAGTATAGTGGTTGGAGTGGTTAAGAGTGCAGGCTTTGGGACTTCCCTGGTGGCACACTGGTTAAGAATCCGCCTGCCAATGCGGGGCACACGGTTTCGAGCCCTGGTCGGGGAAGATCCCACATGCCATGAAGCAACTAAGCCCGTGTGCCACAACTACTGAGCCTGCACTCTAGAGCCCGCAAGCCACAACTACTGAGCACACGCACCACAACTACTGAAGCCTGCGCACCTAGAGCCCGTGCTCCGCAACAAGAGAAGCAACTGCTATGAGAAGCGTGCACACCGCAACGAAGATTAGCCCCCGCTCGCCGCAACTAGAGAAAGCCTGCAAGCAGCAACGAAGACCCAACGCTGCCAAAAATAAATAATAAAGAAATAGATTTTTTTTTAAAAGAGTGCAGGTTTTGGATATTCCTAGCTGTGTAGTCCTGGGAAAGTTGATGAACCTCTCTGTACCTCATTTTAGTCACGTGTAAAATGAGAATAGTAACATATCTATTTCATGAAGGAGTGTTGTACATTAACACATCTGCTTAGAATAGTACTCAACACATGGTAAGTTGTCATTGTAGTGAGTTTTGTTGTTATTGATCTGACTTAAGCAGCAGCTAGAATTATAGAAATCCATGATGTAAGAAATGCTTAAACATTTTCACTGCAGGAAAAGGTCTGAGCAGTATGTTGTCATATGGTCTCTCTAATCTTTTCTATATGTGAAAAATAGTCTTCAAGCTTTTGTATTAAATACTTTAAAGAACTCTACATGTGATTAGGATTGGGGAGATTATACAATTCTTACAGAGAGCTGTGTAGTAGATCCATGTATACAAATAGTGTTATCCATTATTGCTTATTGAAGAAGTTCCCTATAACCAGATAACTTATTTATTTTAAATGGTGGTAATTTAAGGTGTTGAATCTTGCATTTTAATATTATTTCTGATTTGTAGCTGAAAATGTTAGCTGATCTTTATATTATCTCTTTTTGGTGCTATATTCCAGAGAATTATACCTTAACTGTATGTGATTGTTCAATTTTAAACTTTAATGGTTAATTATGACTTTTCAACTTCAGAAGGTTTAAGATTTTTTTTTAACACCCTGGAGCTGAAAAGTACTTTTAGAAATCACCTACCTACCTTCCTGCTCTTAGACAAAGCTGTACCTAAAACATCACAGAAAGCTATGGTAATTATCTACATGATTTTTTTTTTAATCTAAAGAAAGAATATCCTACAACTTGCCCTGAAGCAAGCTCAACACTCAAAAATATTTAGCTAAAGTATTTAATTATACTGGAAGCTATGAAGCTGGGGCATCAATATGAGGACTAGATACAGAGTAAAGAGTTACTCTAACTTTTCATATTCTTTTAGTTACCTGTAGGCAGAAAATAACTTTTAAAAAACACTTAATCCACTTGGTTCAAAATCAAGTAAATGTTTGTGAAAACTGTATTCCATGGCACCAGGATCTGGAAGTACAAGAAAAGAAGTATGTACTCTAACAGTGGCATTTTATCCATACCCTGCATATCGGTTTGGAATTGGCCATACGAGCTGCTAAAGTAACTACCTGAAGATGGATATGAAAGCATTGTATATGACCACCATGTCTCGTTTAGAAACCACCACATTCAAATTCAGGCATAGATTCATCACTTTAAAAGTCCTCTTGGGGTAGAATGCGTAGGTGCTGTTTCATCACATAAAGGAGAAAACATGCTGTCTCTAACTTAGAAAGCCTAAAGTATTCAGTAGTTTTTTATGCTAGTCATGTGCATCCCATAATTGGGTTTTACATCTCTTCTCCACTTCCTTGCACAAACTGAATGTTCCTTGTCCTTTTTGTAGTGATGGCAGTGATGATGCTTGAATTTTAAAGCTATATGAATGATGATTTAACCCTAGATTGTCCTCATGTATGCTAGTGTCCCTGAAAACCTCATTTACCTCATGTTTTTAAATGGTGTGGTATGTCTCTGGTAGTAGATAACCCAACTTTCCTGTCTTTCTTTATTTAATGTTATTTGTGGCACTGAATCAATATTGATCCTATAAAGAATGTCAGTATCAGAAAGGTTTTTTTTTAATGATGTGAGGATGGTGATTTTTAGCTGCATACTATATAAAATTCCAGGACTTGTTTACTAAGATTTTTCTGGTTAAGAAATTTTAAAGACCATTGGATTGTGTTTTATATTTAACAACTGTCCAGACACTATATAAACTGTATCACTGGGAAAAAAATCTAGATGTAGTTGTTGTGAATTGACCTAAACCAAGTTGATCATTTGTAAATCTTAGGGGTTTTCTTTTTTGGTTTACTTTCTTTTTTTTTGGTAGATAGTGGTGACCACTGAAAAGTTTGAAGGTGTCTCTTTGCACTCTTACTGTCAGATTATAAAGAAATGACCACATTCTGCCACATATAGATACTTTTTAAACAAACATTCATTAGCATGCAGGCACAAAACAATTCATGACAACGTGTTCTGTAAAGTCCATGAAGGAAGAAGCTTTGTGCTGTCTTCATTTGTCACTCAGACCATAACCTTGCATGAAAGGTTCAATAAAACTAGCATTCACAAGGCAAAAGTCAGTTACCTTTCTAGTTAGCATCAGGCACCCAGAAATGCTCCCAAACCAATGGCTAGATACAGGACTGTAAAGGGGATCAACTCTGGGCACCATCTCTAAAAGTAAAAGCTATAGGTCTTGCTGGAGTTTCATCCTCTATTTAGTAGTGGAGAATAACTATAAAGTATTTAATCTAATTTATAATTCCTTGATATTTAATTTTAGTAATGAAACACACTTCTAACATTCATCTTGTTAGCCAACAAGCTATTTTACTTATAAATATTTTACTTATAAACCCCATTTTTGATATTCACTGTGCAGTTAGCGGTGTCTCAAATGTTGATCACATTATGGATAAAGTGCTTATGATTACTGTATCTGTCTGATACATTGCTCCCTCCACCTGGCTTCTCAATTAGGACAGTTGATTGCCTGTGAAGTTGAAGTTTATCTGACACATTCATATCTATCACACCATCTATGCTGGTATTGTAAGTAAATTACTGACATCATAACAGGAATGTTGTTAAATATTTGAAGTGGAGGAAATATTATTGTAATACTTGTCATTTTTCAATGTGTTTAAAAATTTTTTTTAATGTGTTTTAAGCACATTTTAAAAAGTGTTTAAAAAATACAATTGACCCTTGTACAACTCTGGGGGTTAATCTGCTTATAACTTATAGTTGGCCCTTGGTATCCCCAGTTCCTCCAAATCCAAGGATTCAGCCAACTACTGACCATGTAGTACTGTAGTATTTACAATTGAAAAATATCTTTGTGTAAATGGACTCCTACAGTTCAAACCCATGTTGTTCAAGGTCAACTGTACATTTGATCACTTTAATTGAAAATACATATGATCAGTTTACTTATTCACTGATGCTGTTTTCTTCATTAGAGATCTGAGATGCGGCTTTTAATTTTTTTCATACAACTCATGCATTCATTCAGAAATTGCTAAACACCTGCTATGTGCTGGGAATTGTATTAAACTCCAATATAATTCTCAAACTGTAGTATGTATTAGAATTATTTTGGGAGCTTGTTAAATCTCCTCAAGTGAGATCCAGGACTGTATTTTATCAAATATCCCAGGTGTTACTGCTGAAGGTGGTCTCAGGCCACACTCTGAGGAACACAGCCCAGGAGATAACTGATTAACCAGACTAAACACCTGCCTTGAAGAAGCTCACAGTCTGATGGAGACAAACAAGGAAGCAGAGCTAATGATTGGTACCATGTGGGGCCAGGTGCTGGGAATTCTAACTCTGGCAGAGGAACTAAGGAGATTTTTCAGAATACTTAATTCCTTAACTTGGTGGGTCTCAGCGTGGTGGTCGGTGGAGTGTGGGGCATTTTTGCCCCTTGGGGAACATTTGGCAATGTCTGGAGACACTCTTGATTGTCATGCTTTGGTGGGAGAGAGGTAGAATGTGCTATTGGCATCTAGTGGATAGAGGCTAAGGATGCTGCTCTACACGCTTCAATGCATAGGAAAGCCTCCCCCTGCCAAACAAACAAACAAACGGGAAAAAAGAAACCCAAAGAATTATTCGGTCCAAAATGCCAATAGTTCTGCTGTTGAGAAACCCTGCCTTAGCTTAATTATGTTTTCCTTTGTCCCCTCTCCCCATATACATATAACTTTTAGAAATTATGAAAGTATTAAATAGAATAAATGATGTTAAGTATGAATAGGTGATTATTGTAAAGGAGGCAAAAAATAAATGTATAAAGTAAAAAGGAAAGTTTGGGACTTCCCTGGAGGTTCAGTGGTTAGGGCTCCACGCTTTCATTGCCGAAGGCCTGGGTTCGGTTCCTGGTCGGGGAACTAAGATCCCACAAGCCGTGCAGCACAGCCGCACCCCCCAACCCAAGAGAAGTTCTTCTTTCATTTTTTTCATGAATCTATATAAACATACATATATTTTGAGGTTGTTAAGTTTCTGTTCTTAAATGGGATCATACTTTACATATTGTTTTATGACTTGCTTTTATCACTTACAGTGTGCAGTTTCTGCACAGTTTTTCATAGGGCAGATGGATGGCTTAACCATTCTTCTGCTGATGGATGTTAAGGTAGTTTCCAGTATACTTGATGGTGTTATAAATAGCACTTCATTGAGAATTTAGGCGCGTGTACGTGATAGATTCCCAGAAATGGAATTGTGCAGTCAAAGGGGACATTTCTTTTCTTTTTTTTTTTGCGGTACGCGGGCCTGTCGCTGTTGTGGCCTCTCCCGTTGCGGAGCACAGGCTCCGGATGCGCAGGCTCAGTGGCCATGGCTCACGGGCCCAGCCGCTCGGCGGCATGTGGGATCTTCCTGGACCGGGGCACGAACCCGCGTCCCCTGCATCGGCAGGCGGACTCTCAACCACTGTGCCACTAGGGAAGCCCTATTTTATTTTCATAGTTTTAGTGCTAAAGGAATATCCTCATAATAGGCTGTGACTGTTTATATTCCTACCAACAGTGATTGAAGTGGATTTTCCACACCCTCAGCAACACTGGATATTACTAGACATTAATTTTGTCACTCTAATGGGTGAAAATACTATCTCTTTATCATTCTAGTTTGTGTTTCCCTGATAACTAGTGAAGTCGAGTATCTTGTTATATGTTTATTGGCCACTTACGTTTTTCTGTGAATTGCCCAAGGATACCCATTGCCAATTTTTAATTGAAATGATTATATTTTCTTACTCATTTGTAGATGTTTATGTATTCTGTACATTATTTTTTATATATCTTGCAGATATTTTCTCCCTACCTGTCACTTTTTTTAAATTCCAAATGGTGTCTTTCACCACATAGAAACATACTATTTATATGTTCAAATTTGTGTCTTTTCTTATATGCAGTACAGTGTAGTGGTTAAGTGTACATATTGCAGAGCCAGGTCACCTGTTTTCATATTTCAGCTCTTCTGCTTACTAGCTCTGTAATCTTGGGCAAGTTACTTCATCTTTTTGTGCCTCAGTTTCTGTCTTTAAAATGAACTACTAGTAGTATTTACCTCAGGATTGTTGTGAGAAACAAATGAGATATTACAGTAAAGCACTGTCATGAAGTAAATACTCTATAAAAAGTAACTTCCATTGTCATTTCTGCTAGTTTTGTGCCTTATTTGGGAAGGTCTTCTGTGCCTCAGAATTATAAAGCTATGTCACCACAGAAAAATTGAACAGCATATACAAGTGGCAGGATATTATCAGAGCATGAAGTGCAGTTGGGGGTGGGACAGTTGATTTTTCTTCATATAGAATCAGAGACAATATCTCAATGAGCTTTGCTATGTTAAAGAGTTTTACCTTTATCCTAGAAGCAGAGAAATACCTTGACAAATTATACGCATGAAATAGTTGTATAAAGATTCCCACTTTTCTTAAACCATTATGGAAGGAGAAGATTTTACAGTGACTAGTATTGGTACTATTTAGGAGGAGGAAAAATTAGCTCCTTACCTCAGTGCAAAAGGAATTCCAAGTGGATTTTATTGAAGACAATAAAATAAACAAAACTAAAAGAGAATAAAAGTGAATATTTGTTGAATCAATGGATAAAGAACTTTCTAAGCAGTGGGAAAGAAATCACTGAGGAAAATGTACATAGGTTTGTCTACATAAAAATCAAAACTAATATATATTTTAAAATCGTATTAAGACTTATTGTTGGGGCTTCCCTGCTGGCGCAGTGGTTGAGAGTCTGCCTGCCGATACAGGGGACGCGGGTTCGTGCCCCGGTCCGGGAGGATTCCCCATGCCGCGGAGCGGCTGGGCCCGTGGGCCATGGCCGCTGAGCTTGCGCGTCCAGAGCCTGTGCTCCGCAACGGGAGAGGCCACAACAGTGAGAGGCCCGCGTACCGAAAAAAAAAAAAGACTTATTGTTGGCTAAGGTGTACCAGTCAATGGGAGTATAATTTGGTATAACTTCTAGAGGATAAATAATGGCAGCCATATAAAGTTTTAAAATGTGCATACTTTTGGTCCAGTTATTCAACCAACAGAAATTTAACTTAGTGAAATACTTAAGTATGAATGTAAAGAATTAACTAAGAATTTTCACTTGGTTATTGCTTATAATATGAAAAATTAGAAACGATCTCAGTGTCCAAAAATATGAGATTAAATTGTAATGTCCATAGAACGGAATATTTGTAGCCATTGTAAATAGCATCATGTCAAAATATTTATTGATGCAGATGTACCATATTTTAATGAAAAGAGTAGTTTATAAAAGAATATGTACAGTGTATGATCCAATTTTTCTTAAAAATGAGTACACAAATAAACTAGAAAAACAAATAACAGTATAAAAATGCTTAACTCCGGCTTCCCTGGTGGCGCAGTGGTTGAGAGTCCGCCTGCCCATGCAGTGGACACGGGTTCGTGCCCCGGTCCAGGAAGATCCCACATGCCGCGGGGCGGCTGGGTCTGTGAGCCATGGCCGCTGAGCCTGCGCGTCCGGAGCCTATGCTCCACACTGGGAGAGGCCACAACAGTGAGAGAGGCCCGCGTACAGGGGAAAAAAAAAAAAAAAAGCTTAACTCTAGTGCTGGGATTATGTATCATTTTCATGTGCTTTTTTTACTTCTCTGTGTTTTGTTGTTTTTTACAGTGAACCTGCATTATTTGTGTACTAAGGAAAATATATGGTTTCTAAATCATGAGATTAAAAGGCAAAGCAGGAAGATATTAAATATATTAGCAACAAAAGTGGCAGACAAAAGGCTAACATTTTCAATATTTAAAGAGCTCTAGAAATATATTTTTTTAAGGGCATGACTAGTTTTACAAAAGAGAAAGTATAGATGGCTAATAAACACAGAAATATATTCAAGGTCATGAGTTATTAAAGAAATGCAAATTAAATCAGTGAGATACAAGTTTTCTCTTAACAGTTTAGCAAAGATTTAAAAATATGTAATAGTGCTGGTGTGGGTGTGGTGAATGAGACAAGCGCTGTTATACATGGTAGGTTATAACTTGGTATGATTTCTTTGTAAAGCATTCAATTACTTTATTCAGAAATTCCATTTCTACAAATCAGTCCTAAGAAGCAGTCAGAAATGCCAGAAATATTTTGGGCAGAAAAATGTTCATTGCAGCATCATTTCTTAGTGACAAATATGAAGTGACCTAAATGTTAATGGGGACAGTTACGTACATTTGTGGTGTAACCATAGTTCAGAATATATGTGCAACTTCTAAAATTTAGGTTTACAAATTTATAATGTTAACTTTAAAAGACATAAGATTTTACAAACAGTATCATCTCAACTATTTAAAAATAACGAGAAAATATGTCAAAATATTAGCAGTGGTTTCAGCTAGTTGGTAAAGTTTTGAGTGATTCTTTTTTTGTACTACTCTCTGTGGTTATAATTTTCTGTGATGAATTTTCTCATAACGAGAAAAAAAGGTATAGCATTAAAACAAGTGGTCAGCCTTAAAGAATTATGGGAGATGAAACCTAGGTGTGTAGAGACTAGAGAAATCCCGAGGCTATGGCAGTGGTCTGTTCATAGATGTTGATGCTTGAATTTAGGAAAAAGTGGCATTGGAGATGGAAAGAAAGGGTCCAGATTCTGGAAAGATTTAGCAGTTAGAGACAACTTGGTTTGGCGAGTCCTGAGAGTGGGAGGCTTGATGAATGGCAGTACAATTCACTGAGATGAGAACTCAGGGAAGAAACAGCCGAAGGGATGGAGAGGAGTTCAGTTTGGCTATGTTATGTTTGTGATGTGGGTGAAAATAGACAGTGGGCACTTGAGTGCTTAGGTCTGGAACACAGGAGTAGGTCAGTCAGTTATGAAGATTTGGGAGTCATTATCAGCACAATCGTTCAAGTCCTGGCCATGAATAACAATCCTTGAGTACAAGGTCTTTAAACTAACAAATGATTCTAACTCCCTTAGAACACCTACTGAAAACTTACTTTAAAATATGGTAGTGTAGTTTCTGTTTAAGGTTAAAAAACTACATACAAGAATATGAGTAAACTTTTAGTGGCTTTCTTTAGGATTACAGGGTTGATATAATCTGCTGTTTGGCAATTTTATAGTAGACTTAATTTAAGGTCTCATATATATATATCTTTTAATTTGGACAATCTGCAACTTATATAGATATTTGACTTAAATACTTTAACTTGTATTTTTATGTATATCTGGAGTTTCCCTCTATTTGAGAAGGTTGAGGGTTTTTTTATTTAGATATTTTTAGAGGGATTTTAGATTTTATTCTAAAATCCATGTAATAATTTTTATAAATGTTTTAAAGTACATATCTAAACTGATTTTCAATGTTGATTCTTTCAATTTACATTTGTGCTACCAAACTCTCTTCCATCCAACCATCTAAGTTGGTTATTTTAGCTGACATGGTTTCTAATTAAGTCTTTGTGGTTGAGAGAGCTCCTTATGGCATGTCTGCTTTAGCATTTAATTGCTCCATGGACTCCAAATTAAATTCTATAGTATCCCATTTTGGTCTGCTGATGAAGCAAAGATCTTTTCAGCATGGCCCAAGAAATGCAGTGCTTGTGACAGCTCAGAGGACTTAGCATCACAATTTTGAAAAAGTTAGGACAGTTTGACTTCTAGATTGACTTTTTATCACTTTAAAATAAAATTTAAAATGTTATCACAGAGTTAAATGAGAGAATGTTAGATACAAAATAGGCTCTCAACAAGTATGTAGAATAAAGCCAAACTGTTGACCTTGATATGTAGTGCACCAAATTATTTTGTTTTAGAAAGAACAAAGTCTTGGGAGTTTTTAGGTTGAATTTAAATGAAAAGTATCAGGAAACAAACGTGATAACTGTCAGAGAAGATATAAAGTGTTTTTGCACTGGGGTGACAGCTTAGATTAAGAAACTTCAAAGGTCTCATCTAGTTCCACGTTATCTCATTTGACAGTTTTGGTTCTTGAGTCAGTAGAGAAACTGGATGTTTACACAAATACTTGGGTGTGTTAGTTCTTTACTAAGAAATAATTCACATAGTCATAAGACAGAGGGCAAGATCTAATAACTGACTTTTAAGCATTAGTCTGATCTCATGTCTTTAGAATGCTGTTTCGAATTCTAGCTACCTGTCACTTCATTTCTTGGTTTTCTGATTCAGTAGTACAGAATCAGAACAGAATTTAGAGTTCTGATGGACAAGAATGAACAGAATCAGGCATTAGACTGTGAGATTCTAGAAAGGTATGTGCTGCAAGCATTGATTTACCATCAAGTACTTACTACTTGCTTACAGTGATGCTGAGACATAGCATCTAAACAGGCAAAACAATAAGAGAGTGGCATGATTGCATTGATGATCACAGGTTCACATCTAGAGAATTCCAATAAAATAAATTGTTAAACAATCTTAATAAGTCATTAAGAATTACTAAATTGAAGAGCTTAGGTCAATGTGAGACAAGTGAACCTGGTTGTGATGGTTATTTCTTTATCAAAATGCTCAGTTCTTTTCCTGTAAAATTCAAATGAGGAATTCTGCTTCTGGCAATGTGACAGACTAGATAGCATGAATAACACCCCATTTGGAAAATAGCTAAAAAGTCAGGTAAGATATGACCAAGTGATATTTATAAATGCACTCTTGAAGTGACCCACATAGACAGAACCCAAAGAAGTCTTTTTTAAAAAGTTCAAAGCAGGACATCTAGAAGCTAAGCATTCATAGTAGCTTTCCCACTGAGGGGTTCTACTAAACCCATGACTTACTACTTTTACCACTGCATGAAGATGCAGAAGAAGTCTGGTATCTCCCATTCCCCCAAGATGGAATGTCTAATAAGATCCTCTTGTTGCACAAAATTGACATCCCAGAGCTATACCGTCAGTGTAAGGATGAAGAAGAAATGAACTCACTGCACAGAACACAACAACAAGGAAAATTGCCTCTTCTATCCTTAGCATTAATGGGTAGAAGCAATATCATCCTTGAAAATTTATAGCCAAGATCTAGCCCTTACATGGGTTTCACTAAATATATTCTTGATGTTATAATAAAATTATTATTAAATTTTGTCCCTTGAGTACTAGTTTTTTAATATTCTTTGTGACAAAAATAAGTAAGCATAAAGCAGTTATACTGCATTGCAAAGGACAAAGTTATTCAAGAAAAAGCACTTGTGTGATTGAGTTGTAAACTAAACTAAACACATTTTTATCCTGAAACACCATTTTTACTTGAAAAAACAGCTAAGAGATAAACTTGTTATTCACACTTGGATATTTATTTGGTGAAGGTTTTCTTGAAACTGAACACAGTGAGCCTGCTACTTAAAGGTTAAGTGACTGGAATTGTTCGTTGCCAATGATAAAATTCAAGCTTTCAAGTGAAAATTAGAATTGTGAAAAACTTAACACTCACCACGTTAAGTTTGATAGTTTCCCAATGCATAAAGATATATGTGATGGAACATATATGTGATCTTTCCAACATCATACTGGAAGTCCTTGCTGATGCAATAAGAGAAGAAAAGGAAATTAAAAGTATACAGATTGGGAAGGAAGATATAAAACTGTCTTTGTTCACAGAATACATGATTATCTATGTAGGAAATCTGAAAGAATCAACAAAAAACCTCCTAGAACTAATGAGTCATTATAGCAGGGTTGCAGGATACAAGATTTATATACAAAAGTCATTTGCTTTCCTATATACCAACAATGAAAAAGAGGAATTTGAAATTAAAAGCATAATTCCATTTATATTATCACCCCCCAAAATGAAATACTTAGCTATAAATCTAACAAAATATGTACAAGACCTATATGAGAAATACTACAAAACTCTGATGAACAGAATCAAAGAACTAAATAAATTGAGAGATATTACATGTTCATGAATAGAAAGACTCAATATTGTCAAGATGTCACTTCTTTCCAACTTGATCTAAATATTCAGTGCAATCCCAGTGAAAATCTCAGCAAGTTATATTATGGATATCAACAAACTGATTCTAAAGTTTATATGGAGAGGCAAAGACCCAGAACACCCAACATGGTAGTAAAAGAGAAGAACAATGTTGGAGGACCAACACTACCTAAATTCAAGGCTTAAAACAAAGCTATAGTAATCAAGACAGTATGGTATTGGCAAAAGAATAGACACCTAATGGAACAGAGAGCCCAGAAAGAGGCCCTCATAAATATAGTCAACTGGTCTTTGACAAGGGAGCAACACAGTGGAGCAAAGGTATTCTTTTCAACAAATGGTGCTGGAACAACTGGACATCCACTTGCACAAAGATGGATCCAGACAGAGACTTTACACCCTTCACACAAATTAACTCAAAGTGGATCATAGACCTAAATGTAAAATGCAAAACTGTAAAACTCTGAGAATATAACACAGGACAAAACCTAGATGACCTTGGGTAGGATGATGCCTTTTTAGATACCACACCAAAGGTATGATCCATGAAAAAATAATGGGTAAGTTCAACTTCATCAAAATTGAAAGCTTTTGTTTTGCTAAAGAATGAGAAGACAAACCACAGACAGGGAGGAAATATTTGCAAAAGACACATCTGATAAAGGACTGTTATCCAAAATATACAAAGAAACAAGTAAGAAAACAAACAACTCAATTTAAAAAATGTGGCAAAAACCTTAAGAGGCACCTCCCCAAAGAAGATATACAGGTGGCAAATAGGCATATGAAAAAAAAGCTCCACATCATATGTCATTAGGGAAATGCAAATTAAAACAACAAGATACCACCACACACCTCTTAGAATGGCCAAAATCTGTCACACTGACAACACCCAATGCTGGAGAGGATGTGGAGCAACAGGAACTCTCATGCATTGCTGGTGGGAATGCAAAATGGTACAGCCACTTTGGGACAGTTTGGCACTTTCTTACAAAATGAAACATACTCTTACCATATGATCCAGCATCTCACTCCTTGATATTTACCCAAAGGAAATGAAAACCATTGTCCACACAGAAACCTGCACATGGATGTTTATAACAGCTTTATTCATAATTGCCAAAACTTGGAAGCAACCAAGATATTCTTCAGTAGATGAATAGATAAACTGTGGTACATACAGACAATAGAATATTATTCAGTGTTAAAGAGAAAAGCCATGGAGGAGCCTTAAATGCATATTACTGAATGAAAGAAGCCAATCTGAAAAGGCTATATATACTGTATGATTACAACTAGTTGATGTTCTGGAAAAGGCAAAACTATGGAGACAGTAAAAAGATCAGTGGTTGCCAGTGGTGGGGTGTGGAGGAGATGAATAGGCAGAACACAGAAGATGATTAGGGCAGTGAAATACCCTATATATCATAATGATGGGTATATGTCATTAAAAATCTGTCCAAACCAATAGAATGTACAGCCTGCGAGTGAACCCTAAAGTAAACTATGGACTTTGGGTGATTATGATATGTCAGTGTAGGTTTGTCTGTGGTAAACAGTTTACCATTCTGGTGAGTGATATTGATAATGGGGTAGGCTGTGCACGTGTGGGAGCAGGAGATCTATGGGAAATCTCTTTACCTCCCTCTCAGTTTTGTTGCACACCTCAAACTGCTCTAAAAATATAGTCTTAAAAAAGAAAGTATATATATTCTTCATAAAAATATGTTAACGTATGAGTTTATTAGTTATGTTTGAATGAACGAAATATTTTCTAAATTTCTGATATTTTTTTGTAGGGCAAATATTGACAGGCATAACCCACATAAACAAAAGCTCTTTGTAGTTCTCAATTAAAGCATGTAAAAGGGTCTTGAGATAAAAACATTTGAGAACCGTTCATCTAAACTCTCCAGTAAAAGACAGATTATCAGACTGGATTCAAAAATTTTCTGGATACATGCTATTTACAAGAGACAATCCTAAAATAAAAGGTTATATCAGAAAGAGCATGAGGAGCCTGCGATGAAGTCTGTGAGCAGCTTCTCAATTCTTTCACTTATTTATTTTTTGATTTGTGTCCTTTAGAAAATGTCCCATAACGTCACATTTGAAATTTCTACTGCTCTGTTTGTCCTTATCACATAGGAAATACCATGATTTGGTGCGATAGGCGACTTTGCATAAAAATGATCCTGTTGTGAAAATAGACAGCAGTGCATGCACACCAGTTAAATACTTTTAAAGACCCTGATCAATTATGAAAACTGATCATAAGTCAGGCTATAAAGCTTGTCTTAATACATTTTGAAAGATTAACATTACAAAAATTACATTCTGTGACCCTAAATCAATTAAATAGTAATTACATAAAGATAAGTAGAAAAACTCCATAAAGAAGAAAAAAGTTTATAAACATCTTATGAGTCAAAGAACTTGTAATGAAAGATTAGAAAATATTTAACTACAGAATAACAAAAATAATTCATACTAAAAATGTGAGACATATTTAAAGCAGTGCTTAGAGAAATATATAGCCTTAAATGCTTACATCAGGAAAGAAGTAATGCTCCGAATTCAGGAGTTAGAACAGAATATACCCAAGGAAAATAGGTGGAATAAAGAGCAGCAGAAACTACTGAAATAGAAATATACATTCACTCCAAAAAATCAAGAAAGCTAAAAGTCACTGATTTGGAACGCCCAATGAAAGAGACAATTTATAACAAGCATTATCTAGGAACAAAAGAGTGTGAGAAGGCACAAACAGTGCTGGGAATAAAGAAATGTACAAAACGATAAATTCTGCAGAGATTAAAATAGTAAAAAGATATTTTTAAATAGTTTTATGTTACTAAATTTGAAATATTGGCAGAATACTTATCTAAACTGATTTAGGGAGACATTGTACATCTACCTCTGTAATCATTAAAGAAATTATATCAGTAATTAGAAACCTTCCCCAAAAGGAAACAGGCTCAGGTAACTTTGGATGTTTTTTGAATGTTTCCCAGGAATGTGGAGTTGCTTTAATTCTAGAAAATCTACTAATTTACCACATTAATCTGCCATAGATTCAAGGTTAAAAAAATCTTAAATTATCCCCAAAGATAAAGCTTTGGTAGTTAAGGCAATATTGTCTTGTTGTGAGGTTAGAACAATTGGCTAGTGGTACCAAATTAGAAATCATTGACCTGTATATTGAGACCAGATTTTTGGTAGAGTGGGCATTCTAGATGGGGGAAAGGATGGATATATGTGGACTATTTAATAAATAGTGCTGTGATAATTATTTACCCATAATTTTTTAAAAAGTGAAATTGGATCCCTATCTGAAAACGTACACAAAAATTAATTCCAGATGGCAATGACTCTTAAATATGAAAAGCAGAGGTATAAAAGTTTTGAAGGAGTGGGAGGAAAGCTTTATGACCTCAGGGTTGGGAAGATTTTCTCAAGCAAAATGCAAAACCACAAACCATAAAGGAAAATGTTGCCTTTGAAATTGGGTTCATTCAGAAGATTCCACAAGGAATGAAAATACAAGCTAAAAACTGAAAGAAGATGTTTACAGCACATATAAGTGACAATGGGTTCAGTACCATAATGCATATGTAATTAGTAATCAAAAGATAAACAGCATGGTAGGAAAAAGTACAAAAGATTTCACAGAAGAGGAAACACGTGACCAATAAACTATGAAAGGATAATCGATGCATTAGTAATCAGGGGAATGCAATTAAGACTGTAATGAGGTAATATTTAATAATCTCAGATTGGCAAAAATGAAAAAGAAAATACCAAGTGTTGATAAATATGGAACAATGGAAACACTTAGGGAATGTAAATTAATAAAGCCACTTTGGATTACAATTTGACATTTTCTGGTAAAGCTGAACATGTACATATCCTATGGCCCATTCTAGAAATATATCCTAGGCAAATTCTTGCATGTGTGCATGAGGATATAGACATAAGAATATTGATAGCTTTGTTAATAATTCCATATAAATAAATAAAACTCAAACAACCATGTTCATCAACAGTAAAATGGATAGGTAAACTGTAGAATACTCATGTAATAGAATACTAGGAGCAGTGAAATTTAATGAATTACAGCTGTACACATCAACATAGACAAATATCAAGAACTTAGTGATGAACATAAGAAACAAGTTGCAAAAATGTTAATGTTGTTTCATTATAAAAAGTTAAAAAGCATGCAGAACTAGACAATATATTCTTTTTTCATTTTTTGTTGTGGTAAAATATACATAACATAAAATTTACCATTTTAAATATTTTTAAGTGTGCAGTTTGTGGCATTAACTACACTGACAGTATTGTATGACCTTTACCACTGTCTGTTTCTGGAACTTTTTCATCATCCCAAATACAAACTCTTTACCCATTAAACAATAACTCTTCATCTCCCCTCCTCTCATTGCCTGGTAATCTCTGTTCTACCTTCTGTCTCTATAAATGTACCTATTTCTCATATAAGTGGAATCATACAATATCTGTCCTTTTGTGTCTGGCTTATTTCACTTAGTAAAATGTCCTCAGGGTTCATTCATGATGTAGGGTGTGTCAGAATTTCATTCCTTTTAAGGCTGAATATTCCAATGTATGGATATACCACTTCCTGTTTATCCATTCATTAGTAATATACTCTTTAGGGATGCATACATAGGTAGTATTCCTTTTTTGAAAACGGGAAGGGAAGAAGTAACCCAAAATTCAGGGTCTGGTTACCTTTGGAGGAGGGAATGGGACGGATGCAATTTCAGAGGGAAAATGAAGATTTTAAGGTACTGGTATTTTTCTGTTTCTTGAGCAGGATGGTCGGTACAGGATGTTCATTTTATTATTCATTAAGTAGTACCTGTATATTTTATACTTTAGTATGTGTGATGTATTCCACAGTTAAAAAAAAAACCTCAAATGATAATGCCATTAATTTTCAGTGTGTTATAAAAAACCTGATAATTAAGGTATTAGTACATGACAGAATTTTTTAGAACATTCTGTGTAATAAAGCTCTGAAAAATCATAAAATCTAAGTAAGCTCCTTCTCTCCTTCCCCCAACCCCGTTTTCTTAATATGGGAGAAAGAGTTAAATTTCTAGCAGGTGGTTTATTTTATTTGATGTTTTAATAGGTAGAGAAAATCAGTCAAATATTTTAATAGGAGAGGCATTATATTAATTGTATTTATCTTGGGGTACATAATAAATGAAACATTATATAATGAACTATTCTGTAAGAAGACCCTAACTTGAATAATTTGGACAAGCGATGTTCTCTCCAGATGTTCATAATATTATAATTATATAATATTAATATTATATAAATAATATTAATATTATTCATGGTCCATAAATATTAATAATAAATACTGTTTATTCAATACCTACTATATGCTAAAAACTCTACTAGGTATTTTCATATGTTACTGCAAGAATTTATTTAGGACATATTTCTAGGATGGGAATTATTGCTGAGTCGTAAAGTATTCATCTGTTCAACTTTACGAGGTAATGTCAAATTGTTTTCCAAAATGGCTGTATCCATCAAAACTCTCTCCAGTAGTGTTAAGAGAGTTTGCATTGTCCCTCATCCTTATTAACACTTGGTATTATCCAAACTTGAAAATACTTGCCAGTCTGAGAGTGTGAAACTGAGGCTCAGATACGTGAAGAAATATGCCAAAGATTAGCTAGTGAATAAGTGCTGGTGTCACATTCTAATTCAGATTTGTCTGATTACAACTGTAATAAGGTGGAATCTCAAAGAAATGGAAATATATAGGCTAAGTCTTTTTTATAACAGAGAATAGTTATGAAAAATGAGATTAAAATTTCTTTTATGTAGTAATTTCCTTAGGGGAAGTATTTCTGAAAGTGTTATTTTCGATTAACTGGATCAGAATCACCTGGTAGAAGGGGTGTGCTTCTGGGAGGGACAGGATGGGAAATAGGAGGGGGGGTACTTATTATTTTTAGAAATGCAGCAGATTCTTGAGCCCATCTCTAGTTTTACTAGTTCAGGATCTCTAGGGGTGAGATCCAGGTATCTAAACTATCTAAAGCTTTCTTAGTTTTATTTTTGTTTTTTAATAAGCACTGAAGTTTAAGAACTTCTGCTTTAGGGATTTTGAAGTAATTCCCCGAATACTGCCAGGTTCACATGTAAACAGAGGTATAAACATGAGCCCAGAGTCAGAAACTTAGTCTTAGACATATGTAAACATTCACTTCTTATTGACTTCTGTTATCTAACGTCCTTTCTCTAAGGGTTCCTCTTACTCTTTCTTTCTTTTACTTCTCTGCTCTTATCCAACCTTCATGCGAAATGAAATAACATTAGGACTTTGACAACAGAATAATTCTCTCTAAACTCTCTCTGCCAGGCTGACCCCTGGTGTTTTAAGGAAGTACAGAAGTGTACGAAAGACATATAGCAGTGTAATCAGTTATTTTATTCTTCTTTATAGAACTGATGATAACAATGATATCAATTTTGGGTGGGTAAATATATAAACTTGATGGTTATAAACAGTGAAGATTCGTGGAGCTGGGATTAGAGCCATGAAAGATCCTTATGTCTTTCTCATTATTGTTCTTGTAAAAAATGCATTTTCTATGACTAGCTAATTTTAAAGAAGAAAACAATGACTGAGCTGGGTAAAGAATTACTAGAAACATCATTTAGGCCCCTTTTCCCATCAAGGACACAGACTCTAAGTGAGATCCTATGTTAATATTAGAAATGGATGTTGTAGACTCAAAAGAGCTCTATTCTGCTCACCTGCTCAGACCTTACAAGGGGCCATTTTCATTGTTGCTGAGCAAGTAATTGCTTAATTAAGTGGTACAGCTAATTCTATTGTGTTTAGAATTTAGTAGCTTTCATTTCCTTTTGTTTCAGAGATACCAATATACCAAATACTTTAAAACTCTGAGTTCAGCAGAAAACCTTTCTACGTAATTTTTACCTTAAAAATGAAATTGACAGAATGTTAATCATCAAAACTAGATTTTGCAGGAATCATCCTTAAACTAGGCTTTCAAAATTATGCTCATTTCCAAGTTATCTTAATTTTTATAGTTTATTTGGTTATAAAATTAAATAATTACTCTTAAGTGATCAATGTCATATTTTGTGAAAGATTTGTTTAACAAATCTGAAAATAATATGTAGCAATTTTTATGTCATGCTTTCAAAACAGAGGCTTTAAATCCTATATTTTATGTAGTAGTTGTTAGCTATTCTAAAGGTACAATAAGAGATTATTGTTCATATCAGTGTAATAAATTGATACTCCCTGATCATACTTTTTCATTTTGCACATGTCGGAACCTTGGACCTTAATCTTATTCTTTGATTGACAGTAGCGACCAGGGAAAGAACACTTGTATTGTTTGGGATAGTCACATCTGTTCAACTTGATTCAGTTGGGGGTATTTGCATATTCTTAAGTATTTCTTCTGAGAGGGCTTAAATCCTTCTCAAGAGCTTGATGCATTTTTGAAATTCATTCATAAAGTATCTACATGCACTAATAGTTCTGTATAATATTGCTGTGCATAATCTGACAGATAAGACCACATTTTAAAACAAGGTATTCTTTAGGGATACTACGTTACATTTTTACTTGTTCTGCTGGCAGAAATGTCATTTTTTTGGAAAAAGGCCATTTTAATATTTTGATTAAATTAATATATCCTTATTTTGGGCAAGTTTGTCAATCAAAGGACAAATAAGGATTTATTAAATAATAATTCAGAAGTTAATGGTAGTTTTTCCTGCCTTGGTTGGAAAATTGAGTAATTTTATAAAAAACCATTGTAGAGTTTGAATGGATATCTATTTAGTCTCCTTATTTTATAGGGAAGATTACCAAGGCTCAAGTTTACTGACTTACTCAAGGTCACACTGCTTGGAAATTAGGTTTTATTTTAGGTCTGAACTCTGAGACCAGTAAAGCCCAAGGATTGCTGGTATATGACTTTGGGTTTACATTATTTATATATTACCCTATATCTAGGATTTCCCCCTACCATTAGAATACATAGTCAAGGATTATGTCTTATTCATCTTCATATCTTTCCAGAATTGACACCATGTCTTATACATAGTTAATGCCCAGTCATTATTTTGCTGTTCTGTTTTCATTATTTTCCTAAGCTATTATGCTATAAAGGATAATTTTGAAATGAGATAGCTTATTAATGGAATGTTAAACATCTTTGATAGCAAATAGGTTTCATTTTGTGTTCCATTTCTAGTGAATTGGCAAGAGCTGTGTGGAGAAGACTTGGAATCTGCTGGGGTCGATTAGCAGTGTCCACCACAGGCATAGGATAAGAGAACCCAATTCTTTCTAACTTGATTTTATGTGATCTTAGGGAAGGAAGAGAGGACTTTAGACTGGAGTGAGCAGAAAAGGCCCTGGGAAGAATTAACTCTCAAAGTGCAGGATAGATAGAGTTCAGAGACTGCAGAAAAAACGAGGTAGAATGCCACAGAGGCTGGGGTTCTATAAGAAACTGGAATTGTTCAGAAAGAAGAGATATCGCTAGGGTACATTAAATATAATTAAAGTAAGGAAAACAATTTTTGAGTACTTTTGATACCTAGCCTTGTGCTAGATCCTCTTTTTACAGGAACCCTGGAGACCTTCTGTCCTAGTTTGCATTCCTTGCTTTTCCTTTCCTGAGATATTTAGGATTGTTCTAGTCTTCCCTTATTTCTCTGAGATAGCTCTCTCCAATTTTCTATCTGCCTTACTTACTTAAAGATATGAAAGTTGTGATATAACCTTATTACAATTTTTTTCAACATTATGTTATAGGAATTCATTGGAAAGGGAAGTCTCAACTGCTATTTAATCATATTATTAAAAGAACATTCAAAAATATTTGGCTGTGAAGTAAGTAACTCCAAATTACATAATGATTTTTTACCTTCCAGGAATCCCCTTCTGGTCGAAGGAAAGCTCTTGCTACCACCAGCATCAACATGAAACAGTATGCAAGCCCAATGCCAACTCAGACTGATGTCAAGTTAAAATTCAAGCCATTGTCTAAAAAAGTTGTATCTGCCACTCTTCAGTTTTCATTATCTTGCATTTTCCTTCGGGAAGGAAAAGCCACGTAAGTTTCTTTTATCAAATAAGCTGTTTTAGAGTATATTTTAAAACACGGTGCGTAAATAGCTTTTGACTTAGTAAACTGTTAACAGTTGAGAATATCCTACCGCATACCTATCATTCCGGCCAATTCTTTGTTTCAGAGGCTGAATTAGATGTACTCCTTGTTATTTATAGTCTCTTTCAACTGTAGAGAATGATCAATAATATAAAAGTGACTATAGCAATTTTCAAAAATTTAAGTTGTATATTATAGGTTATCATAAGGGTCTGTTTTATATTTCAGTGTCTTCAGTGTAAGTAGTTGTACTCTGAAGTCCACAGTTCAATTTGTAGAGCTGTTTGTTGCAGCTGAGGCATGAGAGGAAGCCAAAGTGAAAAGTTTAGGATGAGAGGAATGAAAGAATTAAAGGAACTTTTGCCAATGCATATTCTTTGGCTCAGCCTTACAAAACTTGTATAGGAAGGTACAGTACAGTTACGTAACCAGTTTGCTATGACCATTATCTCTTTCAAATATCACTTCTTAAGCACTGAATAGGCATTGCACAAAGATAACTCCTACACCCAGTTCTAGTCTCCTAAAAGAGTAAAATTCTAACTGGTTAAAAAGAGGTAAACAGGGCTTCCCTGGTGGCGCAGTGGTTGAGAGTCCGCCTGCTGATGCAGGGGATGCAGGTTCGTGCCCTGGTCCGGGAAGATCCCACGTGCCACGGAGCAGCTGGGCCCGTGAGCTGTGGCCGCTGAGCCTGCGCGTCCAGAGCCTGTGCTCCGCAACAGGAGAGGCCACAACAGTGAGAGGCCCGCGTACCAGAAAAAAAAAAAAAAAAGAGGTAAACATACCTAGAACAGGAAAAAATTAGTATTATTTATCTTAGTTGTTCCATACAGTCAAATCAATGGTAAGTGCGAGTTTTGGGTGTAATGAAAGGGTTAGCGCCTACTTGGAGTGGAAAATCAGTGAGAGGAGAAATGGAAATTCTGTGCCTGAGACTTAAAAGGTGATAGGAAGAAGGCAGCTATGAACATTTCAGTCTAATCTGCATCACAGTTCTGAATGTGTTTGACTTAGTGGAATGCGGTTACTATAATTGGCCATGTCTACTTGACTGATTAGACTGGATTCTGTGCGTCAGTCAAAAAGAGATGTTTGGCACTCATCTTCAGGGCAACAAATGACTTGGTAGATAACAGTAAGCCTCTTCTCTAGAAAGTTGGCTTCTATATGAGTGTGGTAGAGGGACAGTGCAGGATGGAAGCAATTAGTCTTTCATCTCAGGACTTTAAATTGTAGACTTAAATATTGAAAAGTTTAAAATATAGACCTTACTCTGAAGTTCAAGCCAAAATGAAAGGAAAGGAAACACAGAAAGAAGAGAGAAAAAGTCAGAGAAGATCTTTTGAAGGTGGACTCCTTTCCACTGGGCAGAAGCAGTAAGTGATTTAGCACCATTCATTGGAATTTGGGTGAGAGGAAATTCAAACTAAATGTCTCAATTTGAGTGGAGAATGCTCTCAGAACACCCTAAACCACCTCTCTATCTCCTCATTCCTTGCCTACTCACCTTTCCCAAAGAAGAATGTTCAGGGTGAAAATATAGGAGATAAAATTAAGCAAGTTAACATCTTAAGAACACTGTTATATATTGAAATTATACCCTGGTGATGGAAAAGCAGTTTGTAAGACATTCATATAAGGTAATACAACTGTTTTTGTCCATGCAGACTTTGTGCCACTAAATTTGTCTTAAAAGGGGGAAATGATTTTGTTAACTCTAAGCTTATATGAGATAAAATGCAAAGAATTTCAAAAACCAGTTTAGCCTGCAAAATCATACCATATTTAGAAGTGAATTTTTTTTTTTTTCCCCGGTACGCGGGCCTCTCACTGTTGTGGCCTCTCCCGTTGCGGAGCACAGGCTCTGGACGCACAGGCTCAGCGGCCATGGCTCACAGGCCCAGCCGCTCTGCGGCATGTGGGATCTTCCCGGACTGGGGCACGAACCCGTGTCCCCTGCATCAGCAGGCGGACTCTCAACCACTGCGCCACCAGGGAAGCCCTAGAAGTGAATGTTAACAAGCATTACTTTGCAAAGGAAACAGTGGTTTTGTTTTGTTTTTATTTTATTGTGGTAAAAACATGAGAAACAGTGTTTTAATTCAGTTTTCTGAATTTGGAGGAAGTATAGCAGATTGAAATTTAGTTAGTATGTATCATGTTAGAAATATGTTTCATTCACTGTAGTTTATTTGAAATTTAAAGTAAAATAATAGGTCAAGAAAACTTAAATTATTTAACATTTAGAGTATTTAATGTAAACTTTATAAATTTATACTTAAAATACTTCAAGATATTTTTACATTTTGTCAAATGTATGGTATTTAACTAACCCAAGTCATTTTCTATCCTGTAATTCTTAAAAAGGCCAGGCTTTTGAGTGCTAGTTCAATTACTGTAGTTTTTTAACTTTAGGGGAGTTTTAACTCCTTTGAGAAAAATGCACAGCTAAACAAGATTTAAATATAATTTACAGGGGTTTACCACTTCTTTTTACTCCTACCCACAAAACCAAAAGGGTTCATGGACTTCAGATTAAGAATTTCTATTCTAATTCCTTCTGCAAACTTGAATATTTTTAAAGTCTAGATCTCATCTGATTTGCAAACTATCCCATTGTTTTATGAAACAAGTTTTTGTTTCCAGACTCCATGATCAGAAAACCATACTTTAATTCCATGAAGAAAATTTTAGATCTGTAGCACAGAATTAAACTAACTCCTAACCAGTTAGTTTTAATCCTGTTTGCTTTCTATTAATTAAATGTGCCATTTAAAAATTAATGAATGAATATTTAGATTGCTCAGTAGTTTTGTATAACTGTTTAAAAAGTCTTGTTAATGTTTAGAAAGAAGAAATGTATTAATATTATTTTCTTAAGAAACAACCCTTTTGAAGGTAATGTCATTTAATAAATTGTGTATTATCATTGATATAGGGATGAAGACATGCAAAGTTTGGCTAGTTTGATGAGTATGAAGCAAGCTGACATTGGCAATTTAGATGACTTTGAGGAAGATAATGAAGATGATGATGAGAACCGAGTGAACCAAGAGGAAAAGGCAGCAAAAATTACAGGTTGGTGTTATTTGCATTAAACTAAAAATTTATCTGTTTTTTTTGCAGAGTTGAAAAACTCATTCTTGTTTCCCAGGAAAAAACAACTCCACTAACAAGGTATTGTTTCTTTCCTAAGGCTTCTTAATATAATATACCATTTAGCTCTCTGGAAACTTTACATGCTGATGGAAATAACAGATTTTAGCAGTTTAAGATCAAGTCCAGGGCTAGCCAAGAAAGCATCAAACTTTATTGGAAGTACTGATTATAGTATAAAGTAGCCTAAAGATGTTCATACTTATTTTGTCAATGTATGGATGAACCCTCTATAAGTAAAAATCTGTCTTAAGGGTAAGATGAGAAGATGCATTGGCTACCTTCTCCTAGCTCCTGTTCATTTATTCACATAAATTGTATGGACATTCTTTGTTTCGAATTTGTATACATCTTATGTATCCTTATATCTAGACACTTCCATGCAAGTATTTCTTATAGCTGGTTTGATCAAACTACTAAGATGGTAAGTGGTTAGAACCTCTTTGTATTAAGTTTTCAATAAATGTTTATCATCAATCTGGCTAGCACCCTTAAGGAATTGATGTTACACCTTTATTATTGGAGTGAAAATCAAGCACTGTATAATACTCCTTTCATCTAATAAATTGCTGTAAATTTCTGGATTGTTATCCCTTGACTTCTATCATCTGTTTACCTCTTGGTGACTTTTCCAAATTCATTGGGCACTTTGGCACCCATCTCTTGGCTTTGCCTAAATTCTTGCTATCGTATGGGGGAATTCCATTGATCACATGGATGACCAATTTAATTTCTTAGTCAAAAACTTCTGTGACTTCCTCAACTCCAATGACCTTCACCTCTACAATACCTCTGTTATAAGGAATTGATCAGACTTGTATGCAAAGATAGATGTTTTGTCCTGAGCAAATTTTATAAATTGCAGTTGACCCTTAAAGAACACTGGTTTGAACTGCATAGGTCCACTTGTCTGTAGATATTTTTCAATAGTAAATACTGCAGTGCTACACGATCTGTAGATGCAAATATGTAAGAACTGAGAACTTAGAAGAAGCATGAATACAGAGGGCCGACTATAAGTTATATGTGGATTTTCCACTGTACAGAGGGTTGATGCCCCTAAACCCTGTTTTATTCAAGGGTCAACTGTATTATTTTCTAATTTATGATTGCCATTTTGATTTCCTATTTAACCCAGGAATGTTTAGGAGAATGTGCTTTGTCGTGGGTTGTGTTTATTTCTAGTTTGTTTATTTCTAGTTTAATTTAATTCAAATAAGATTCTGAAGCCTGTCATATTTCAATTTTTTAAAAATATGATTGAGATCTTTTTCTTTGTAGTGTAGATACATGATCTGTTTTTGTAAATTTTCCATAAATATCTTTTTACATGTATATTCTATTTGTCAGATTCAGCATATAGCTATTAGACCAAACTTTACATTTATATTATTTAGTCATTTATATTCTTATGCTTTTTGTATAGTTCATCAGTGAAAGAGAACTTCAGTCCTAAATTATTTAGTTTATAAAAATTTATTCTCTTATACCTTCATCGTGGATTATAATTTGATCAGTTTGCCCCATTTAATGCCTCTTGCCTTGAATTTTTGCCTGATATTGATATTTATAATCCATGCCTTCTTTGTACTTGGTGTATTTATCACTTTATTTTTAATCCTCTCTGTGTTAAATAGTTCTCTTTATAAACAGTATTTGGTTGTATTTCTTGATAACTGACATACTTAATTTCACTTATATTACTTTATAATTTTATTTGGGAATTTTCTTATTATTTTTTTCCCACCCACCCCTTACATTTTGCCATTCTCAAATGTTCATTTAAGCATTTTTTAATAGAGTAATTTGGAAGTTATGTATCCTTTGTTTTCATTTTGGAATAGTATCCTCTAAAATAAATAAGCTAGAGGGATAACTGAATGAACCTGTATTTCTCTACTAACATTAAAAATGAAACAGAATGTGTTGACTCACCTTGTGAGATTCAATATGATTTTCTCCTTTCTTTATTTGAATTTCTCCCTTCAACCCCTCCTGGCTATTATTTTTATTTCAATAACATTTTGGGTTTCTTTTTTCAATAATAAGTGCTGACATTTGCATGTTTATAATGTCAGCAAAATCATACAATACTTTTTAAAATGCCATGTCTTTGCTATCTTTGAGTTCTTTGTTTTATTTGGCTAGTTGGAGTGCTTAGGAAGGTAAGTTGGTGTCCTTCCCTTACCACCTCCAGTGACTTCCCACCTATCCTTCAAATTTTAATTCTTTTGCCACGTCCTCTAAGAAGCCTTTCATGGCCTCTCCATCTTAAACTTGATCACTCTATCCTTCGTGCTACTGCTCTACCATTTAAAAATGCAGGCATTTTCTTACAGCATGAGTTTTTTATAATTCCAATGGGATGTGATTTGACCTTTTAATTAGAGAATATGGTTTATTCTTTGTATATGGCTTTTGGTTAAAACTAAATCTCAACTAGGCACTAATACCATAAGTAGCAATCAGAAAACCACACATTTTCATAGTCATAGCTGTTTTGAGCAATGTACTGTTTTCATCATAGCAATGGGAAAAAAAGGTGATAGCAGCATGTCACAAGTTCTGCGCTGAAAAGAAAAGAAAGGACATATTTTGAGCAAAATACAGATTTAATGAAAGGATTCAGTAATAACTAAATTTTATAACTGAACTCTTGTCTTAGTCCATTTGGGCTGCTATAACAAAATATCATAGATTGGGTACTTTATAAACAACAGAAATTTGTTCCTCACAGCTCTGGAGGCTGGAAGCCTGAGATCAAGGTGTCAACATGGTCGGATGAGGACCATCTTCTGGGTCACAGACTTTTCATTGTATTCCTTACGTGGTGAAAGGGGACAAGGGAACTCTTTTGGGTCCCTTTTATAATGGCATTAATCTCATTCATGAGGACTCTGCCCTCATAACCTAATCACCTCCCAAAGGCCCCACCCCCATCACATTGGGAATTAGGATTTCAACTTATTAATTTTGATGGACACAAACATTCATACCATAGCAACCCTTATTGCTTAAACATACATATATATATACCTTAATTTCTAAAATTTCCACTGCAGAAATAACTTTTTTAGATAGCCTAAAATTCTCTGACCCTAATTGAAGCAATCGTTTTAATGCAATTTATGATGATCGAGAATTTCTTCAGAATGCTACCAGTTTGTGTTATTATTTATTTATGTATTTACTGTCCATATTTTATGAAATTCCTTCAAGGTAGAGACTATGTTCTGATCATTTTTTCGTCTCTAGCTTCTAGCACATTGTCTGGAACACGTTGAGAATTTAAAATATGTTAACTGAAAGGCCATAAATGAGAGGGCTTCCATCTCCTATTGTAGCCCATATTAATCACGCTGTCTTGTTATCTTGTTCCATTCATTTTGACCTTTGATCATATACTATTTTATGTAAGATGGGATGGTCCCATTTTATGGAAAGAATGTGATCTGGAGGAGACGCATAATTCAGACCTTAAATAATTCAAGACTAGTTTCCCAAAAGTAATGAATATAAAATGTGTGTTGAGGGAGCATAGTTAAGTAGGGACAGTGGGTGATTACATTCATGTTCTAAGTCAGTAAACCCATAATCATTGTAACATACCTATGCTTTGATGTTACATTTTTTTCTCAGCATTTTCTATTATATTTGCAGAGGACAATCACTTAAGTTAATAGCACAGCATGTTATGGCAGTTGTTCGGCTTCCTGAGTTGCATTTTTTAGCACCTGTAAATTCCATTCCAAAGTTAACTTTCAGGAATATTTTTTCAGCACCAGCACTACCACTCTAAAACTGTTTAAGTAAAATAGTTTTAAGATAATAAAAACTATATTAAAATTTAACAATAGTAATGTTTGAATAATAGCTTAAGAGTAAACAAAATTAATGTATTTTATAAATGTGGTACAAATAATGTATGGTGGGTATTTTTATTTACCAGCTAAAGTGGCAATAACTTAAACACAGCTTATGTTCACACTTCCTTGCAGCTTTAAAAATTGTTGACACAATTTTTATGGAGGAAGGAATTATTATTTAAAATTTTGCCTATATTAAGTATATATTATAAATGCATAAAATACAATCACATTATATCAGTAAAATTATATGGGTACATTATTTCCTCAACTAAGATGCAAGCTTCTTGAAGAAACAGACTGTTAGAATTATTTTGGGTATATCTTAGATTGACACCTAGAAGCTATTCATTTAGCCTGTGCTCTTGTGGAGTATGGCTGTAAATCATTAGTAACTGACAAAGTATATCTTCCAAAATTACAGACTTTACTAGAAGTAAAAGTAAATTCATGGTATATATATTTAGACTGATCACAAGCCCCTACTCTGTCTGTCTGAGACAGAATTCACTGCTAACTGGATACAGGGACTGGCTCTTAGGCAGGAACCTTTTATTGAAGTTACCTGTATAGATGTCTTCTGCAGAGGTGCAGCACCCATGGATGGGCAGTTGGAAAAATCACTGAAATGTAGTGGGAGTGATTGACCTTGGAGTTGGAAGAACAAAACTTTTGAATGGAAAGTTTACTGTAGCTGGTATTGGAAATTATATATGGTTTCAAAACAATGCCTCCATCTATATGGCATCCTCACAATGCTTGAACCAGTTTTTGGTGATATGACCATCTTTGGGATTCATGTTCAATTTCTGAATACACACCAACAGAAAGGGGAAAAAAAAGACATTCTGCGTAAGTGACAAAGTCCTGCTGAATGTAGGTCAGAAAATTAGGTTTAAACAAAACAGTTTACAACAGAGCATTATTGGGGAAACCAGACATCATGAGATACCTGAAAGGCCCCTGGTATACTTATAATTGTGGCAAAGATCAGCAAGGATTCTAGTTAGGCATTCAGACTCACAGGACCTGAACAGCCCAAACTTAGTATTAGATTTATTTAGGAGGATATTGGACAGGAAACAGCATTCAGCAGAGCATTCCTCTTTCACTGGAGCTTTCATGGCAGCCTAGGTACTGTTCTTTGACCTCTCCCCCAAATGACAACTTGGGTACAAGGAGGCAAGATCCACATAGTTAGGAGCAGGGATTACCTTGACTTAGAATCTTCATATTGCACAAGAACTGATATCTTTTGTAATAGTTTGATAGGTATAGTTTTCAGGGTCCCTGTAAGGGACATGCTCAGTTACGAGAGTCTCCACAGTTAGAGAAGCTCAAGCTATGGCCTTCCATCAGGCATATAGTCCATTTAGAGTCCTCCCATCCAGATGCAGTTTATAAATCAGGATTTATTTTTACCATAAGCATGTTGCCTGGTGTTTGTTAATCCTTTTCCTATAGTTGGTAAAGTTAATTCAGGAGTAGGAAGAGAGAGTGACATATTGGCCACCTTCAGGGAACAGAATCTTACAGCACAGATGGTAGTAGAGGAGATAACAGTTCATATTTGAGGATCTTAGTAGAGGAGATAACAGTTCATATTTGAGGATCTAGAGTTGATTATGGTATGACTCAGCCCTCTGAGATTAAATGTCCTACTTGCTAGGGCTCTGAATGGGGATAAATAGGTCTCTTTTCTTAGATTAAAAGGGTCCTCAGAATAAACTTGGGGCCCTGGTCAGAAAATACATCCATTAATTTGCTTCTGGTTTTCACTTGGGCATTTACTCTCCAGCACCTAGGAGACTGATTAACAAAATCATAGAATTGCTGTGGACTCTCTAAAATAAAATAATTTAAAATGGCCACCTATTTTGGAGATCTGTGTGAAGGATGAGAATTTCTGGAATACTGCATCTGTTATCTAGGTTTTAAGGTTGGAAAATAGGGTAGAAGCAGAGAGGTGGGGCATTTCTAGTCCCTTGAGCTAAAAAGTTTGTAAGGTACAAGCTACCTCTTTCTCAAAGGACTTTGAGACCCTAGGGTGAGAGACTGAAGAAAGCAGGAGTATCTCTTCCCAATGTTTAGAACTCAAATGTGTCAACTCAGAGAATAGTAGAAGTGGCAGAAGATAGAGATTACAAATTCAGCCTACTTTCTATATCACTCTTAATCCCTAATGCTGCTTTGTTTGTACTGAGGACAACTGAACATTCTCTGGCACCCTTTACAAGACTCTGGAAGAATTCTGTGGATACTGAGAGCCCATCTGACAGGGCCAGGATGGAAGTAAGAGCTCTGAAGGAGAAGTTAGAAGCTCTCCAATATTTATTTAGGGAAGGAACCAGGAGATAATTAATATTTAAGTACCAGTATGCATTCTTTAAGGGTTTATCCTAGGAATGCAATGTCAGTTTAACCATATTAACAGAATAAAGGAGAAAAACCATGTAATCATCGTAATAGATGCAGAAAGGAGCATTTGAAGAAATTCAATACTGAGTTTCTCGGCAAAGTTTTAATGTAAAGAAATTTCTTCATTTTGATAAATAGCATCTATGGTGAGCTACAACTAACATCATATTTAATGATGAAACACTGAACACTTTTCCTCCAAAGATTGGGATCAAGGCAAGGATGTTTGCTGTCACCACTTTCATTGAATATTGTACTTAGCAAGGACACATGATGCAAAATCAATATAGAAAATTTATATTTTTATATATGAACAACAAACGTTTGGAAGATGAAATTAACAAAACGATTTCATTTACAATGGAGGCTAAGAATAACATCGACTACTTAGAAATAAATTTAACAAAAGATGTGGAAAAACCTCTACCCTGAAAACTATATTACTGAAGGTAATTAAAGAAGGTCTTAATAAATAGAGATTCTCTGTTCATAGATTAGAGAACTCAATATTGTAAAGATGTTACTTTTTCCCCAATCTATAGATTCAATTCAATGCCATTCATAATCGTAGCAGGTTTTTAAAAAAAAAGAAATTGAAAAGCTGATTCTAAAATATAATTGGAAGTGCAAAGGAACTGAATAGCCAAAATAATCTTGAAAAAGGACAGGATTGTTAATACTCTGACATCAAGATTTACTGTAAAGCTGTAATAATCAAGATAGTATGGTACTGGCATAGGATAGACAGATCAGTGGAACAAAACAGAAAATGCTAAAATAGACCCAAACTTACCTGGTCAATTAATTTTTAGCAAAGGTGCAGCATAATTCAGTAGAGAAAGGAAAATATTTTCAACAGATGATGCTGAAACACCTAGATGTCCATATGGAAAAAATGAGCCTCAATTCCTACACGTACACAAACATTAATTCAAGGTAGATCATGGACCTAAATGTAAAAGCTAAAGCTATAAAACTTCTGAAAAATAAAAAAATATATTTGTCACCTGAGAGTGGGCACAGGGTTCTTACATTCTTACACAAGACACAGAAAGTAATAACCATGAAAGAAAAATTTGATGAATTAGACATTATCAAAATTTTAAACACATGGTTATTGAAATAGACCATTAAGAAAATGTATGCACAAGTTACAGACTAGAAGAAAATATTCATAAAGCATAGATCTGACACAGGCTTGTATCCAGAATAGATTTTTTTAATGTCCTACAACTCAATAATGATAATAATAAAAGACAACCCTATTTTTTTTTTTTTTTTGTAATGGGCAAGGATTCAAACCTGTTGTTCACAAAGAAAGATACACCATTGGCCAGTAAGCATATGAAAATGTTCTCAGTGTCACTTTTCGTCAGGGAAGAGCAAATTAAAATAATCATGAAACACAACTCCACACCCACCAGAGTGGTTAAAATTTAAAAGACTGGCAATAAATTCTAAATGTCAGTAAGGATGTGGACCAAATGGAACTCTCATCCATTGTTCATGAAGAGTATAATGGTAAAATCACTTAGGAAGTTTTTTATAACACTAAACGTATACCTACCTTCTAACCCGGCAATTCCACTCCTTGATATTTATCCAAAAGAACTGAAAACATACATCCACAAAAAGACTAGTACAAAAATATTCATAATATTTTTATTCATAACAGCCCCAAACTGGAAACAGCTCAGGTGTATGTACAGCAACAGGAGAATGGCTAAGCTGTATTATATTTGTGAATGGAATACTATTCAGCAATAAAAATGAGCTATTGATGCATTCAACGACATGGATATATGTCAAAACCATTATACTGAATGAAAGAGGTTTTATATAAAAGAGTATATACTGTATGATTCCATTTACGTGGTGTTCTGGAAGAGGCAAAACTAATCCTATATTAAAAACGTTAGAATAGTTATAGCTGGTGGGTTTTGGGATTGACTGAAAAGAGGCATGAGATTTTTTTATTGTTGGGAGTGTGTGATGCAGTGTTCTTCCTCTTGGGTCACGTGGGTGTATACATTTGTCAAAATTCATTGAATTGTACAGTTTATTATTTGTGCCTTTCATATATGTGCATAAGTAAAATACTGGAAGGTTAACATAAAAGTTATAATAACTATGTTAGATTAGTAAGAAAATGAATGATTTCAACTTTCTGATTTATTGATCTACTGTGTGGTAGCTAATCTTCAAAGATTGTCCTCCAATGAAACAAGCCTCCCAGTATTCATGCCCTTTTTTATAGACCCCTCCCTGTCTTCTGGGCTGGCCCTGTAAATCACTTTTAACCAGTAGAATGCAGTGGGGAAGTGACACTTTGTAACTTCTAAAGCTAAGTTATAAAATGCCTTGTAGCTTCTACCTGGGACTCTTCTAGTGCATTCTCTAGGGGATACCAGCTGCCATGTAAAAACTCCATCTACCCCAAGATTGCTATGCTGAGAGGAACCCCAAACTACCCATATGGACAGGCCACTTGAGAGAGAGAGAGAGAGAGATGCCTGGCCAGCCCCCAGTTGTTCCTGCCTCTCAGCTGAAACACCAAACATGTAAGTGAAGAAGCCATTTTGTACATCCAGCCCAGTTCAAGCTTTGGATGACTTTGTCTCAAGCCACCATCTAACTGCAGTAAACTACTCAGCTGAGTGCATTAACCCATAGAACTGTGAGAGGTAATCATTTGTTTATAGCCACCAAATTTTAGGTTGGTAGCTTAAACTATAACATTTCTAGAGATAAATGAAATATATTGTAGATAGATACATATATATGCATAGATAAGTAGACAGACATAAGATAAACACATAGGTTAAAAACACACAATTGCTAAAATTTAAATATAAGGTATATGTCTTTCTGCCTTTATAAAAATTACAGCAAGTGTTATGACTTTCATTCAGTTCATTCATTCATTTACAATATGACCTGCTAAAGGGATTGAAAATCACATTATTAAACCTGTTATATCCATAAATCAAATATTTATGGGCTCAAGCCCGTGAGAAAAGTGACATCTTCGGGAACTTGATCTCTATTAAGAAGTTGCAGTGTTACTATCTTAGACCATCTTAAAATGAGATATACCTGTACTGGATCTTATTATACTTTGGAGAGAAGAATGAGGATGCTGCAAGATTTGCAGCTATGTTCTAGCTCTAGGCAGACCCTCCGACACCCTGCCCTTTTAACTCCACCACAGACTTTCTTAAAAGAAAAACCCACGTACTCTTTGTGACACCACTTTCATCCCCCTGTTTTGGTTCAGTGTGATAATCTCTGGTGGTCAATTTCTATCTTCTTTTGCCTTCCTAATGTAAAGAAGAGTCTCAAATTACTTGACCCTATGCTTCGATTGCCTGCCCCTAGTTTAGTTTTCCTTCTTATTCTCACCAGTGTGAAGCAAGTCCAGATTGACACACTGTTATGATGACTAAATGCTACACTACCGGTTTATTGCTCAGTTTGAGTAGTGCTAGGGTAGAAATTATTTTGTGCTATTACATAGCATTGTTAGCATTTTCCGAAGTGTAAATTTTTGGTGAAACAAGGCTTTAATTAGTAAGAAGTATTATATAAATATGTTGGGCCAGGGAATTTTTTTGGTCAGGGTGGTATATTACTGGGAAAGCATCCCACTTAAAAAAATTCTGGGAATAAATTTGTGTTGTAAGTCTTCTTTTAAATTTTTAATTTTTGTTTTTCTGATTATACATGTAAAACACATTGGCTGCAGGAAATTTGGAAGTAACAGAAAAGTACTTTTTTAAAAGGAGAAATACATAACAAAATGATGTATTTTAAGCTGTGCACCCACATATGCAAATGCCAATTGAATTATTTTCGTAAGTTTCACAGGCACCTGTAGCTTGGTATGGCCAAACTGAGTAGCCCCCACTGCAGTGCTAGAACTAATGTCCACATAGTCACCCAAGACACAAACTTGGCATGTATCCTAGATTCCTCTCCTCATCCCCCATGTCAAATTAACCTTCAAAGCTTTCTTCTTAATCTATTCTTTAATTAGCAAATATTTACTAAGTGCCTCCCTTCATGGAGCAGTAATGCTAAACTACTCATCTTTTTGCTTCCTATCCTGTATTTTCAAGTGCAGCTACCATGTTGCTCCTGGAATGATGTTTCTAAACTATACATTTGATCTTACAATGGATTCCCAGAGCTCTGAGAGTAAAGTTCACATTCTTTATTTTGGTCACTATAACCTTCATGATAGGACATTTGCCAACCACATCTCATTCCATTCCCCATCCCTGGTATCTTAAACCCCCAAACAACTTGCCGTTCCTCAAGTATGTCATGTTCTCATTCGGCTCCCTTTCATCGTTGTGAAATGCCCTCCAGTTTCTCCTTTATTTTAATAATAATAATGATGTCTATTTGTCTTATTTTCACTCAATAAATCCTCCTTGAATAAATCCAGGAGGGCTTCCTGACCTCAGACTGAGTTGTATGCCTCTCTTCTAGTTTCACATACCCTACAATACATATTTCAGTCATAACAAATATCATATTTATCATACACTGTATATTGCTTTACTTGTCTGTCCCCAAAAAGTATAATAGGTACTTGAGAAATGTTTCTTATATAGGTAAATGGTATTTCTTTGGAGATTGCTTCTTTTTATGGTTTGGATGGATATTTATTTGCATACCAAATAAGAGGAGCATTACCTTTTCACTTTGTTAATATGAATGAAAGTTCTAGGAGCAGAAATTCTAGGTGTTAAGTAAGGATTTATTTAAGCTATAAATAAATAGGGAAAGCTAGGATAGGAAGGACAACTTGTCATCAGTGAGAAGGATGGAAATAAGAAATTACTTTGGGTTAATTAATGAAGAAATGGTCATTAGTGGGTTTATTTGTTTATTTTTTTATCAGTGGTTTTAGGTATCACCAAAAGCATGGTGAGGGGAAGGAAATATTCTAAACATTCAGAAAAATTACAGTGTAAATAATTTAGTCATGTAATTCAGTCATCTTGATAGTATTTAAATAAATACCCACATTGTACCTAAAAGTTTATAATGGAACAATAATAATGTTTTGAAAGTAAGAACGAAGTTTAATATTTCTTCAGTATTCCCTCTATTGCTCATTATATACGGTGCTTAAATAAGTTATTTCTAGGGGGCTTCCCTGGTGGCGCAGTGGTTGAGAGTCTACCTGCCGATGCAGGGGACACGGGTTCGTGCCCCGGTCCGGGAAGCTCCCACATGCCGCGGAGCAGCTGGGCCCGTGAGCCATGGCCGCTGAGCCTGCGCGTCCGGAGCCTGTTGCTCCTCAACGGGAGAGGCCACAACAGTGAGAGGCCTGCATACTGCAAAAATAATAATAATAATAAAAATAAAATAAATAATTTCTACTCTCATTGAGATTACATCTAAGAATATTAAATAACTAAAATGTGTAAAGAGAACTACAAATCTTTGAACATTATTTTAAAATATTTTAGCCTCATAATTACACATCTGGGAATACAGTGCAAATAAATGATACTAATATACATGATAAAATGTGAATATTAATAATAATACCTCGGGATGTTTATGTGAATTAACTCAACCTATGCAGAGCCCTTTCCACTGCTTAATAAATGTTAACTGTTATTAATATTTCTTTTTTCATATTTTTGAAGTTAAAAATAAATCATCTGCAAATTTAAAAAATACAAAACTAGTAATGAATTTAAAAAATCAGTCATGCATTGGTAATCACATAGGATAGATTCTCTCCATTATACTTCCCTGAAAATTACAAAGTTACAATGACTACTAGTCAGGGGTAAAAGATATAATTCAAGAATGAACTCTGCCTACTGAGGAATTTGCTAGGTTAGTCTGAGTCAGAATGGGATTTAAACTATTGGCAGAATAAAATGGAAGAAGATACTTTATAAAGGTTGACTAACTCTTATTATTCACATTCAGATTAAGAGTTCAGCTGGTATTGTGTTTACTCTTTATTTTCTATGATGTACTTTGACTATCTCAAGCATTTTTATTCATGCAAAATATATTTCTCATTCAGACAAGGGAAATGAATGTCAGTTTTTCATATGTATTTGGCTCAAAGATCTATACGACAATACACGTTTCTGACCACCTAATATTCTAGTAGTCATTTATTGTCTGTTTCTGTATTAATTTCTATCTTTATCAATGGTAAATTCAATGAGGACAATACTATGTTTTTTTCATCCTTATGTTCCAAGCATGGTATTTGGCACAGGGTGATAAACAAGTATTTGTTCAACAACAAATGAATGGATGAAGGCAACCTTATTACAACTGTGTATTTTATTATTTGGTTCACATAAAATTTAGAATGTGTACTTAGATTTACAGTGTTAAAAAACAGCATTTTAATGCTGAATTCACAACTATTGTCTATTTCTAACCATTTTCTTTATTTCCCACTGAATGATCTGGATCTATTTGGTTTGTGCTAATGCCTAAGTTATTCCCAGGTTTTAAGTTTGGAAACGGCGAGGATTAACTAGAATACTCTAGTAGGTTCTTATTATTTTATTCCAAGCTAATTTTCACCCAGTAAATCATAATTTCACATATTCGGAGTTGTCCACAATATGACTCATTTTTTAAAATTCTGTTTATGCACAAAATGAATTTTTATTTTAAGGTTTTTCTACCTGTTCCTGTCTTTTTTATTCTGTCTCTTACTGGCTAAATTATAAGATATCCTAAAGCAAACACTCAAGAGTTCCCTTAAAAGAACAAATTCCCTAGAAAGCAGGAGTGGAAAATAGCTATTGCCTGCTTTTCTTATTTTGTGCTGATTTTTTAAATTCTAGAATATGAACAAGTGCTTATTATGTTCATGTTTCATGTAGATATATTCTTAAAACTTATAGTTTAAATCTAGAATATTACAAAACAAATAGCACATATTTTCTATTGTATTAGATATTTCTTATTCTGTTTTTAATGCATGCATTTAAAGCCCTATTTTACAAATGCAGAATGTGAAAGCCAATGCCAACTTCTCAGGTTATTATCTTTGTTTTGTGTTTGTTAACATAGTTGTTATAGTACTAATATAAATTTTAATTTTTAAAATGTTTTCTATTTTAAAATATAAGTACAGCATAACTTTCAGTTAAATACATCTGTTATAGTTCATCAAAAATAACATCCTCTGAATGTATTCTCTTGATTAACCAAACATCCCCTCTCTTTGTCTTTTTGAGTAACAGCATGCTTCTGTGGCTCTTTAATTAAATGACCTTACCTTACATTTGTCTCGACTGGCTTCTGTTTACAGAAATTGTAAACCAATTGAATGCTCTGAGCAGCTTAGATGAAGATCAAGATGACTGCATAAAGCAAGCAAATATGCCTTCAGCTAAATCAGCCAGTTCCTCTGAAGGTCTAAGAGCTTTCTTCCTTTCTTTCTGCTTCTGATTGCTTGAATTTACTGTGACCTGCTACCCTTGACTTCTGTCTGTACTTAGCTCTCAGTTTTGTCTTTGTGCTTTTCCTTTAATAAATTTTCTTTGGTAATTTGTAGTGCACCAACAGGCAACAACATAACAGAACTTATCATCTTTAGCAAAGCCTGTATCAGGATCCTTGATAAGCAGTGATTTTAAAACATCTTATAATAACTGGTCGTATAACATGACAGAATTTCTTTAGTTAGCTTATATATTGTAACAACATTGTTTTAGAAATCTTTTCTTATATTAAATCAATTTGAATTATTCATATTTAGAAGTGAAGGATGTTTTTTTCTCAAAATCTGTTAGTACTTTTTTATTGGATCAAATTAGATTGAGCGGGGCTTCCCTGGTGGCGCAGTGGTTGGGAGTCCGCCTGCCGATGCAGGGGACATGGGTTCGTGCCCCGGTCCGGGAGGATCCCACATGCCGCGGAGTGGCTGGGCCTGTGAGCCATGGCCGCTGGGCCTGCAAGTCCGGAGCCTGTGCTCCGCAACGGGAGAGGCCACAACAGTGAGAGGCCCGCGTACCCAAAAAAAAAAAAAAAAAAAATTAGATTGAGCTAAAAGTTTCTCTAGTTCATTATCTGATATTTTCCAATTCATGTGTTTGTTTTCTTTTATTTGAATATGTTGGTATGCTACAAAATACTTGAATGGCATTCTGTCATTGGTAAAATGCTATATCTTATTATTTGCAGGTATTATTAGTATGAATTTTTACAATTTGAGATATTTCATGAATGAGTGATAATTATGCTTAACTGTAACCACAGTGAACTGACACGTATGTTTGTTTTCAGAGCTCATCAACAAACTTAACTTTTTGGATGAAGCAGAAAAGGACTTGGCCACTGTGAATTTAAATCCATTTGGTGATCCTGATGTAGCAGAATTAAATCCATTTGGAGATCCTGACTCAGAAGGTAGCAAGTTTTTTTCTTTACTTTTAAAGTCTTTGTGTATTGTTAAGTTCTCTTGAACTGTAAAGGCAGGAAGAGATTTTGTTTTTAAAGACTTATACATTTTGTTTATAATGACAATATTATTTGTTCAATACCAATTGCAGTTGATCAGCAATTCTGGGTAGCTTCCATTGAATTGTTTTTAAAGAAAAAGGGAAGCCTTACATAGACATTTACTTGGGGCTTATATTTTAATTCTTTGTTAGTCTGGTCAAATAGTAAAGCTCTAATGTTAGAGATAACAGTATTTTATCTAGCTGGCATGCAGTAAAGTCTCATTAGTTTGGCCTACCAAGCAAGATCAGGTTGTGGGACATACCCATATTAAGGTGGTGGAGGTAGCCTTTTCTCTATATACAGCTTCTCAGCCCTCACACCTCAGTGTGATGAGCCCCTCCACTCCCAACTGCCTGTCTCTGGCTGAGAATTACTCTTAGTAACGAAAGTAAATTGTGCACGTGAATGTCACAGAATAGAAAGAAGATTGAGGACCACTCCTGTCATATATACAACATGTAAGAAATAAAACCATGTATTTTTTTCGTGAGTCATTTTTCTTATCAAGTAGTTTCAAACTATTAAAGCTTAGAAAAGAGCTGTTGAAGAAGACCTCTGTTTAATTAAACTCTGTTTGCTCAAAGTAAATGCAAGAATGATTAACCCCTGTTTACATCTTTTAGACTGCTCTTATGAAATCTTCATGAGCTTTAAAGAATTTTGCTACTGCCTGTCATGGTGAAAAGTGAGGTTTCAACTTAAGGATTCACTCTATTTGTGCAATATCATTTCATAATCCACTTCTGAAAGTAATGGAAGGAGAAGAACTTTCATTACTTTCTCCCTTCTTACCAAATTCTAAATTATTAAGTATAGATTAATGAGATTTTATTTTGTTTGTGACCTATATTTTATTTTTTTTAATTATTTTATTTATTTGTTTTTGGCTGCATTGGGTCTTCGTCGCTGTGCGTGGGCTTTCTCTAGTTGCAGCGAGCAGGGGTTACTCTTTGTTGCAGTGCATGGGCTTCTCATTTCGGTGGCTTCTCTTGTTGCGGAGCATGGGCTATAGGCGCGCGGGCTCAGTAGTTGTGGTGCACAGGCTCAGTAGTTGTGGTGCGTGGGCTTAGTTGCTCTGCAACATGTGGGATCTTCCTGTACCAGGGGTCGAACCCATGTCCCCTGCATTGGCAGGCAGATTCTTAACCACTGCTCCACCAGGGAAGCCCTGTGACTTATTTTATTTTAACATATTTTAAATCTTAACAGTTACAGTACATTTTAGAAGTAATCTGGTTCAGCTGCCTCTTTTCATAGATTAAGGAGCTGAGGCCCAGAGGAATTAAGTGATTTGAAGAAGAACTTTAGGTAAATGGAGGTGGAGTTGGAGCTAAGATTGCTAATCAAGTGTCTTCTTTTGACCACAAAGCTTCTCAATTGCATACTAAATGCATCTGAGTACACTGAGTTAAAAAAAAATTACCAAAATATTTTGAGATATGAGTATTTGAGCTTTTCATTTCAAAATCAAATTAGTAATTTTTAAAAATATATGTGTATCTTTTCTGAGGTATAGAAAGGAGTAGCAGATAACATATATATTGTATTTCTATTTTGGAGAGGTTAAGTGAGGTTAGCCAACCTGATTCAGAAACTTTAATCATGCCTATAGAGCTAAGAAAAAACTTGACAACCAGTATTCTCTTTAAATATATAGTTCTTGGAGACTTTAGAATAAGTATTTTCTATTAGAAGAACACTCATTTTTCTAGAAATAATTTATTAATTTTTATTGATTAAAAACATGCATCCTCAAGTAACAAAAGTAGTTAAGAAAGAAAAAAATGTGTTACAGTTGTTTAGATGGTTTTTGTTTTTGTTTGCTTTTACAATTTCAGTTCTCCTCTTAGTTAGATTCATGACATTCTGTGCTTCAGTGACCCGTTTAGAAAGTTACTAAATGTATTTGTTAGCTTTTATATGAAATAGTCTCATCTTAAACTCTCCTTTGTTGCTATTCTGTCATCTTCAAATCTTGCTCTATAGTTTGAATACTTTCTTGCTTTTGGTTTTGTAACTGATGAAATTGCTTGGATCAATTTTTGTAATCCTCTACCTGAAAGGGATTTTATCAATTTCTTAAGCATTTGAGACTTGGTATTTGTTAATAAAAAAATTGAATAGGTAAAAACTCTGTAGTCTCTTCTACAGAGAAAAGATAATGCTTCATTTAGATTATTATAAAGATTATAGTGGTGTTTGAGTGTTACCCTGGTCTGACAAAAGATACAGTTACTGAGTCTCTTCTCTAGCATAGGCTGTATTTAAATTCATTTCAGTGTTGATTTATTATGATGTTATGAATTCTCTTTCATACTTTATAATTGCGTCACCATGGTGTACAGAATTTCAATTCAGAGTTATTTTGTTTTATTTATTTTTTCAATATAAAGACAACATAAGTTTTCTGGGCTAATGTCTAAAGTATAAGTAAAAGTAGTTTGATTCTAAAATATAAAAATCATAAATATATGTCAATCAAGAGATTTTTCTAATAATTGGATTAAACTGTTTGAAATGTCACTTATAAAACAGTTATTTTTCTTGAAGATTTTAAAACTGATTTTCTGCCTTCTTCTCCTAGAGTATTTTGTTAGAGTTGCTTGGCATAATTAAAATTACTTTTGAACTGTTCTGTGATTATCGGCTTTTTGAAACTTCTTTCCAGTTTGGTTACATACTTATATTAGTAAAATACAAATTTTAAACAGTTTTATTTTACATTCCAGTTTGTTGTTGTTTTTCTTTTTGGGGCCTCTCCACATGGCTTAGGGATCTTAGTTCCCTGACTAGGGATTGAACCCGGGCCCACAGCAGTGAAAGCACAGAGTCCTAACCGCTGGACCACCATGGAACTCTGCCTTGTTTTTGTTTCAAAATATTAATAAACATAAAAGTAAAAGAAAAAGCTTGGTACTAAGCACTCCATAAGTATTGTCGGAGGACATGACACTGTTGTAGTGCTTTTTGTGCTGTAAAGTCAGAGTTTTATTTTTAAGAGTTCCCTTGTTTTCAAATTGAAATTTGAAATAGTAAAATTTAGAATTTAGTGGAACACATCTATCTGCTTCTCAGTATGATTTTAATGTGGCTCTTTCAACTTCAGAATTCTTGTTATTCCTTTACGTTATTAAATAAGGTATTGATTGGATATGAATTATGTTGAAAAGCCCATTAAAAGCTCTAAAGATTTAAGGACTTGTAGTGTACAGAAACCTGCTCTTTGAAGACTTTACAAAAGCAAATTCAGTGATATATGGTGTATTTTTTATATATCCAGAATGTATTTTCAGATTCCTGAGTGGTCTCTGCTTGTGTAACTACCAAAGACTATTCCAAAATTTAATCCATTTTATGTTCTTTTAAAAACAGAAATTTATGTATCAGTTTGAGACGTCAAGCTAGTATAGTGAAATACATTAAGCAATAATAGGATATTGTACCTCTAAGAAGGTTAAAATTTCCAAAATTGGTATACCATAATGCCAACATTAATAGAGATTCCAAGGGCATTAACAATTCAAAGGTGCTACTTTGAAGATCACTATTCCTGGAGAAGTAGACAAAGATCTTAGACATCCCATCTTCTGGACTTAGCCCCTCTAAAACTTTTTTTTTTGACAATTTTATGTTTGGTTTTTCTTTTAAAACATCTTTATTGGAGTATAATTACTTTACAATGGTATGTTAGTTTCTGCTTTATAACAAAGTGAATCAGCTATACATATACATATATCCTCATATCTCCTCCCTCTTGCGTCTCCCTCCCACCCTCCCTATCCCACCCCTCTAGGTGGTCACAAAGCACTGAGGTGATCTCCCTGTGCTATGTGGCTGCTTCCCACTAGCTATTATACATTTGGTAGTATATATAAGTCCATGCCACTCTCTCACTTCATCCCAGGTTACCCTTCCCCCTCCCTGTGTCCTCAAGTCCATTCTCTGTGTCTACATCTTTATTTCTGTCCTGTCCTAGGTTCTTCAGAACCTTTTTTTTTTTTTTTTTAGATTCCATATATATGTGTTAGCATATAGTATTTGTTTTTCTCTTTCTGACTTACTTCACTCTGTATGACAGATTCTAGGTCCATCCACCTCACTACAAATAACTCAGTTTCATAAAACGTATTATTGATCTGCACTCTTTCAACCCCATAGAGTTTATTAATTCAAGATTGAGTATTTTTGAGAACACTAAATATATAAGAAAATATCAGATAGTATTAATTTGATTTAATTCATCTTTTGCTATTGTTTTATAGAACAAATCACTGAAACAGTTTCACCTAAAAAACCAGAAGAATCCTTTTATAATAACAGCTATAATCCCTTTAAAGAGGTACAGACTCCACAGTATTTGAACCCATTTGATGAGCCAGAAGCCTTTGTAACTCTAAAGGATTCTCCTCCCCAGTCTACAAAAAGAAAAAATATAAGACCGGTGGACATGAGCAAGTATCTCTATGCTGATAGTTCTAAAGCTGAAGAAGAGGAGTTGGATGAGTAAGTACACTTCATTTTGCTCTCATCATATTTTAACTGAAGAGATCTTTCTGTAATATACCTTTAGATGGGTAAAAAGAGGTCTGTCCCCATGTTAATATATAGTTTACATGTTAGTATCTATCTCATCCCCCATCCAAATTTTTACAGTCTTGACCCTCACTCTCCCACCCTCTTCCATATGATTACATGTGCACCCTAAACTAACAAATGAAGGAAACACGTTCCTGGGATCTCTGGTTAGAATTCCAGTTGTGTCTTCCCACAGCAACCATGTGATAAATGGTACTTAGGTGTTTTTAATCGATTACTGAAGGCATTACACCTCAGTTATGTTATGGGTCTATTGTGGGAACCAAATAATCGTTTATGATATTGATTTGATGAGAAGATTTATTCAAATGCCAAACAATGAGATCATGACATTTATAAATTCGGAATTATCTGCATTTGAGCATTTGAGTCATTATTCTTATCCAAATGAGAGGTTTATTGACCACAAGCTTAGTATATTAATAGTCAGTGTGATTAGGGTTTCTGTTTTACTCAAATCTAGATTGGGGATAGGAGGAAGGTATGTTCACATTGTATTCTGGAGTTGCACATTGCAACCCATGTAGCCGCAGACTGTGGCCCTAAGTATGTTTAAAAAGCAACAGTAAAACTTACAGCCATGCTGGAGTAGCATAGACTAGATATAGCTTTTGTCTTACACAAGTAAAAAACTGAATAAAATGTATGAAACAACAGTTTTCAGACATTGGACACAAATAGCACAGGATCCCTGAGAGAAAAGAAACAAAGAATGTGAGCCCTACATTTGTCCAAGCTTTATTTATGGGAGAGAATTTCCAACCGCGATTCAGGGAGAGAGAACCCAAACACCCCAGAATCTCCCTGCATTGAGGAGGCAGACTTTGGACTTTGGAGTTACTGAGTGGCTAGAACTTGTGGACAGAGTCTCAGAGAGGAACAGCCTACTCATAAAGAGTTTCAGAGAAAGTTTCTCTTGAGTCTTTAGCTGAGTACTGATCAGAGTACGCATATGAGGAAGTTATTGAGGACAAACAATTAGAACAATCCCTGGAGTTCACCCAGGATTAAGAATAGTTTGGGTTTCCACCAGCCAGAGAGGAAAGACTTCCTAACACATGGGACATCAAGTTGAGTCCTCAGAAGGGTATTGTGCCAGTAGTGGGAGAACAGCCCGAGACTAAAGGCTGTTCTGGGCCTTCCCAGCAAAGATTAAAAGCAGAGCTCAAAAGAACCAAAATGGTTGCACATAACTATCCCACACAAAGCCCCAAAATATTAAAAGGAATACCAAAAAATTAAGCATCCAAAACATAAAATTCACAGTGTCTGACAGCCAATCAGAAATTTATCGGGCATGTAAAGAAGCAGGAAGATCTGACTAATAATGAGGAGGAAACTCAGTCCTTAGATAGGAATGCAGAAATGGTACAGATGATGGAATTAATAGACAAGTGTGGTAATTTAACTATTATATAAATATACTCCAGATATTTAAGAAAGTCGAAGAAAGCATGAGCATGCAAGACAAAAAAAAAGTCCAAATTCAGTTTATAAAGATGAAATATACAGAATCTGATGAAAAATACACTGGATGGGATTAACGTTAGATACTGCAGAAGGAAGTATTAGTGACCCTAAAGACTTTGCAATAGAAACTCCAGATTAAAACATAAAGTGTGGGGGGGGCTTCCCTGGTGATGCAGTGGTTGGGAATCTGCCTGCCAATGCAGGGGACACGGATTTGAACCCTGATCTGGAAAGATCCCACATGCCTCAGTGCAACTGAGCCTGTGTGCCACAGCTACTGAGCCTGCGCTCTAGAGCCCTCAAGCCACAACTACTGAGCTCACGCGCCTAGAGCCATGCTCACAACAGGAGAAGCCACCGCAATGAGAAGGCCACGCACCACAACAAAGGATAGCCCCCGCTCGCCGCAACTAAAAGAAAGCCTGTGCGCAGCAACAAGGACCCAACAGCCAAAAATAAAATAAATAAATTTATTTAAAAAAAAAAAGACATAAAGGGGAGAAAAATGAACAGAGGATCAGTGGGACAACTTCAAGCAATCTAAAGTAAGTGTAACTGGAATTCCAAAAGGAAAGGAAAGAAGATGAGGGAACAGAAAAAATATTTGCGGAAATAATGGCTAAAAGTTTTAGCAATTAACAAAATATATAAACCTACAGGTCTAAGAAGCTGAATGAACCCCAAAATGAACCACAAGAATGATGAAGAAAACTACTGCCAGGCTTCTCAACAAAAACAATTCAAGTCAGAAGATAGTGGGGTGGTATATAAGTACTGAAAGAAAAAAACCTGTCAACACAAATTTTTATTTCCAGCCAAAAAAAAAAAAAGTCTAAGTAATGGACATTTCCAGACATGCACGAACTGAGATAATTCATAATTATCAGACTTGCTTTGCAAAAAATATTACAAAGAAGTCCTTCAGGCAGGAGAAAAATGACACTACTTGGAAATTTGGATCTGCACAAAGGAATGAAGAGCACAGGAAATGTCAAATAAATAGTATATATAAAATACATGTCTTAGTTTTAAAAATCTCTTTAAAAGATAATTGACTTTAAAGTTTAAATAATAATATATTCTGGGTTTGGGAACGGGGTAGAAGTAAAACATATGACAGTAGTCATACAAAGGCTGAGCGTGGGGAAATTGAAAAATACTATTTTAAGCTTCTTATACATGTTATTTGAGGATATACAATATTATCTTTTTTTCACAGATGACATAATTATTTATGTAGAAAATCATAAGGTATCTCTAAAAAGTCTACTAGAACTAAAAAGTAAATTTAGCAAGGTTACAGGATACAAGATCAGTATACAAATTCAGATGTATTTCTCAATGGTAACAATTAACTATCAGAAATAGAAAACTCTAAAATACCATATACAAAAGCATCCAAAAAACAAACAAACCAAAACTCAAGCATAAATTTGAACAAGGATGTGCAATGCAATACCTGTATGCTGAAAACAGCAAAAGGTTGCTGAAAGAAAACAGTGGAAAGAAATATTACGGCCATGGATTCAAATTGATCTGTAGATTCAGTGCCATCCCAATCAAAATTCTGGAGTATTTTTTTGGTAATAATTGATAAAGCTAATTCTAAAATGTATATAGAAATACAATGGACCTAGAATAGCCAAAACCATTTTGAAACAAAGTTTCGAAACAAAGTTTCAAAACAAAGAACAAAGTTGGAGGACTTATGCTCTCCAGTTCCAAGACTCATTAACCAAGACCTCATGGAATTGGCTTAAAATAAACATATAGTTAAATGAAAGAGAATATGAAAATCTAGAAGTAGATCCACACATATATTGCTAATTGATTTTTGACAAAAGTAGCACAGGAAGTCAGGCAAGGATAATCTTTACAACAAATGGTGCCAGAACAACTAAAGGTCTATATCCCCCCACCCCTCCAGAAAAGGACTACAGTCCTTACCTCATAACAAATGCAAAAGTTAGCTAAAAATAGATCATACACCTAAAACTGAAAACTAAAACCCTGGAACTTTTAGAAGGAAGCATAGGAGAAAAATCTTAGTGAACTTGGGGTAGACAAAAATTTCTTGAACAGAATGCAAAAAACACAGAGTCAAAGGAAAAAAATTATAATTTGGACTTCTTCAAAATTAAACCTTTTTCTCTTTAAAAGACACTTATGAAAATGAAAAGGCATGCCACAGTTTGGCTAAAATTCTTTGCAAAACACCTATCTGGCAAGACTTCTTTCTTTTTTTTTTTTTTTTTTCGGTACGCGGGGCTCTCACTGTTGTGGCCTCTCCCGTTGCGGAGCAAAGGCTCCGGACGCGCAGGCCCAGCGGGCATGGCTCACGGGCCCAGCCGGC